>NC_079167.1:40667868-40762868 GCF_947568905.1 Ostrea edulis
AACAGGCTACAACAGTAGGATAAATATTTTTAAAAGAATTTAAGGAAATAGAAAATTATATGCAGGTAACAATATCTAAATCAAAATAAAACAAACACTACTTAATGGAAACTTTTAGTCACTGCAATATTCTATTTTAAAGCATTACTACTTACCGGATTTAGATGTTATGCCATTAATTTGAATAAAAATGGGCAATGTACTCTACTTGTATTTACATTTAGCACCCTAATCTGCCATGGCATTCTCTATTTCCGTTTAAAACATAAGCAGAAGTGATATTCGTATCCATGCAAGTATGTACAAAATATATCTTTCAAAATCAAAAACATATTTCATGTCCAAGTACTTTCAATGAATGAGGATAAGGTGACGAACATACCCGTAGTATTATATATAATCATTTCCTTACACGTGATACATGTACATTTATGTATATTTTAAAAATCCAATTAATTCAGTAATGATATTGATGATGAATTGGTGCTAACCATTAGGTTATTCTATATATGACCGGTCGACAGGGGATGCGTACTCTTCCTGGGCACCTGATCCCACCTCTGGTGTGTCCAGGGGTCCGTGTTTTTCCAAGTCTCTATTTTGTATTGCTTGTAGGAGTTATGAGATTGATCACTGTTCATTATCTTCGCCTTTCATACAATAAAAAGTTTACTTGAAATACACGGCATGATAAAATCATGTGAACTTACCTTCGTTTCTTGAACGGTCGCGGTAGCTCAGTGGTAGAGCTCTCGCTTCGTAACTTAGAGGTCGTGTGTTCGAGCACTGTTAATGCCATGGGCTCATCAAACATAAGATGTAAACTTTTGGTAGTTCGATCTATTACTCCTTCACCAAATACTCGGCATTTAGAAGCGAGAGTCACGGGTCTTTAGGATATTACCTTAAAAGTGGAGGTTCCGTGTCACGGCAGACGATGGCATGATAAAGAAACTTAGCACTAGGTCTATGGTACTTTACGTTTTCCCTGCGTTTCTAACGGTATCGCTTTGTTTATGAACAAGTTATTTTAGCGCTCATATCTCCATCAGATATCTCCCCTTCAATAAAACGTTGAAAAGTACATTCATGAAAGAAGAGTTCTGTTTGCAGTTTCCTAAGCTATTTGTTACACGAGTAAATCAGTTTTTTTACCGGAAGAGAATGGAGTTTCACCGAAATTACCGCCATTATGGCAATGGCTCATTCCCCATTAAGGGCCTAATTTAATCACCATGGACAACATTTAAACCGATGTTGAACAGTTTGGCATCTTTTATATCCACCATATTCTTGTTAAAATCATTCATCTACCTAATAATAAATTAATGATTTAAAGGCGAGCCATCGATGACCCGGAAGTTAAAACATTCCTGGAATTAGATGAAGCGTTGATTAAGGACTTTGGAACTGGACTATTAGAGGATATAGTTCCTTATCTCAAAGATATCTACCCTACAACTAGATGGAAGAACCTATCCAGCAAAATGGACACACTTTTAAATATACTTCGAGCTAAATTCAAACAACATGTGGATAAATTCGAACCAGGTTTCTTTTTTTACGTTGTAAAATGTCTTTGAAGGATTCTTTCATAGATATTTATTATGCGAAATTACAGTAATAGATAAAACTCGCGTCTTGTCACAGTTGATGATCTAAGGGAGAAATAATCGTATTTCTTCTATAGACCTCAGAAGGATTTCGATAGATTTTGTTTTAAAACTATGAGTATATTTGAAGGTATAAATAGAGACTTCATCGATAGCTTACTGATCTCCAGACAGGAAGCGGAAAACGAGGGGGATGAAGAGACTCTAGAAAAATTGGACGATACACACTTGGTTCAGACCATATCGGATATATTTTTTGGTAGGACAACACGATCAATAACAGAAGCTTCTATGCTGATTAGAGCATAGTGAAGCAATAAGAATTTCTTCAAATAAATAATGCACCTTTTGAAGACACAGAAAGTCTTGCAAGTGTGTAGTCGAAGACATAACCCACCAAATAGTTATAAATCACTAGGAACATGACGATGCATGTATAGAAGACTGGGTTAGAGGAACTCTGCAGATACCAAAAGTAGATGCAGTGTCAATTGCAGTGATATACATGTATGAAGTGCACTTAAATTGGCTGCAAGTTGCTTTAACAGGCGAAAACCTAGAACAGATGATTGATTTGTTTACTTTAAGAGTAATTCTATGTAATTATCAAAGAATTACTAAGGTACTGAGAAATGGTTTGTCACAGAACATGCTCATACTTACTTTAAATGTTTCTTATTTAAAACTCCAGCATTTCAACAACAACAAAACATTACAAAATTTTGTTACTCTAGGGCATAGCTATCATTGTATATAACAACTTTTAGAACCCATGATGTACCATTTCTGACCCATTTTGGTCGTTACATAGAATTTCTCGGAAGTTCCCTCTGCATTTTATCTTACAAAATCATTAGGTGTATGTAGCTTTTGCTATGGATATTTTACTCCTTCTACACATTGGTGTTTCTTGGGGTCCGTGTCTGTCCTGTTCTCAATTTCGTATTTTCATAGGATTTATGAGATTAATTATTGTTCCTTATTTTCACCTATCTCATGTTATTCTCTGATCTAAAGAAAGTATTCTTTAAATACAATCTAGCTGGAGTAGACACTACCAGATTTAGCATAGACTGGTTTGTATACTTTATGACCAAGCATCCGGAAATCCAGTCCAAATGCCAGGAGGAAATTGACAGGGTTGTTGGTGAGGAAGAAGCTTGTGTTTTCTAAATTCCATGTTGATTGATATTAAACTTAATTGTCCTAACCTGCATCTAGATTTGAAGATGTACCATTTTAGGCACAGAACGTCCCTCGATGAAACATCGTGACACCCTACATTTTACAGAGGCGTGCATGTTTGAGACGATGAGGTTGGGAAATGTTGCAGGATTGGGTGCCCCTCACATGACTATTTGTGATTCCCAAGTGGGTAAGTGATCTATAAGAATGACTTAAAGGTATGTAAGAAATACATTGCACATTCGATAGTATGCGATTCTGATTGGTAATAGATCAATGTGGTTTAATGCTCCTTGACAATGCATATAATTTTTTTTAATATATTCGCATTATACGCACGTATACAAAACACAGCGTTAATTCAATACATTGTTTCTACAAATATCAAGAATCATAATAATTATACCTTTCTGCCCAGCTTTGCACATACATGCATTATTACATACATATGTAATGCAACATACTTCGTTGATTCTCCTATTCATTGTATGAGTAAAATTTTATTCCATGACATATGTAAGATATACAAAGTTAAACTCCTTTTGTTATTTCATTTTATGTTGCAGTAAATATATATCGATATACATTTCATGTATTGACAATACGCACTGAGAGTTCTATTTTGTGAATCGTTGCCTTTCTCGTTCCACCATGAATTATGCACTCCTCCCAATCTGGCCAGAATTCGGCTTTCATTCGATCACAGTAACTGCATAGGTTTGGAAATTCTGCGTAGGTAAAATCAAAATCATTAAGGTGGCTCATTACATAAAACTTTTATTTAATGGCTCATTATGATACCTCTTATGAGATGATTTCATCATCGAAAGAGCGATACAAACTCTTAATTATATTTTATGATGGGTTTTTTTTTCAATGATAAAAATGGTGTTTTGTTTGTAAATAAGAGATGTTAAGAGTCCAAATTCCGGTGTGATTTGATGCATGGTATGAATATCTAATAAAAACATACTTAAAGACTCAGATATATGTTCTAATTTTTGGAATAAAAATATTTATGAAAATTGATAACGTTATTTGTTAATATTTTAAAATCTATAGCTTAAATCTTTAAACAAAATGATGATTAGAAAAAAGGAACATCGTATTAATGTGTTTTAAAACGAAATTGCAATTAAATGGCCTAAATTAAGAAATATTGCGGTGTTTTTTTTAATTTGAACCGAACCCGATAGGAAATATAACATGAGTACCGCAAACGGTACATAATACGCATGTAAAGTTGCTTTAAGCCATAGTTTGTAGAACTTTGCTTCAGGTAGTATCAACCATCATTATTGATCTATGACATTTTACATGTGAACCGTGATTATGTACTTTCAACTGTCCAGTTGCCAAATAAATTATCATTATCATTATCATCAGGCTGCAACATACCTTAATTTCCATAAAGTGAATAAAGGATATTGGCTTAAAACTGTGACAGGAGGTATATGAACAAACCAAGAGTTCTGTATGTAAAACATTTCCTAAGTTCAACAATCTGTAAATATTCTCAATGTCGAAGAAAATTAAAAATTGTTGAGAATAAAAGTCCTTGCACTATACACATCTTCAAGTTATTTACAAATACCCTAGTTTCTAAACGGTGAGAGGAGTTACCGGTATAAGGACAAATCATGCTCTTTATCTAATGTAGTATTTCCTCAAACTGGACTATGTTTAACAACCTGTAATTTTCTTTAAAATTGAAGAAAATCAAAATCGTTGCCACATTCACATATTCCATACCCATATAAATACTCTGTAAAGTAGGAAGGTCCTCACTTAAAACCTGTAGAAGGAAAAAATGACAAATAATGTACAAATCTGACTAAGGTCAATAACCTGTAACTTTCTCAAGAATTGGAGAAAATCAAAATCCCCTCACATGCACGATTTCAATACCCATATAAACATTCTGTAAAATAAAAAGGCTCTCACTTGAAAACTGTGGAAGGAGTTCACTAAACAAATGATGTACTCCCTTTGTAATATTTCCTCAAAGCGAATTAAGTTCAACAACATGTAATTTTCTCAAAACTTAAAGAAAATCAAAATTCGTGCCACATGCACATCTAGACTATCTATACCAACACTCTGTAAAACAAGATGGTCCTCGCATGAAAATTGTGGGAGGAGGTTCGCGGACAAATTAGCTACCCTTCTTATAACAATAAGTTTCAAATAAAGTGTGGAAACTCCCGCAAGAGAGGTCGAAATGGATCAAAACTGCAAGATGATCTAGAGTGATCCACAAAGAAGCTAAAAATGTACATAGTAAGTTTCAGCTTGATATGTGATACAGAAATTAAATTAGAAACATAAAAATCCGAACGGACGGTTGGATGTACAGACATCGCTGTACCATAATGCGTCCCATCTAAAGACGGTTGTACAAAGCAGTTATGATATAGAACATCGTAATCAGAAACTTCGATTTAAAATGGTTTACAAATGAAATGAAATGAATTCATAAAAGAATCTAATTTCTTGATGAAAAGTGCATAGGATGAGCAACAATATGACTATATCAGTAATTTAGATCAAATTTATTCGGAATGGGTACTTTTTTCTCTGGTTTGATTCAAATGTAGAAAAACTAATAACTATATTTCTGAAATTGGTCACCTCAATTCGATTTCTTTTTGAAATATTATTGTTTAATATATTTTTTCCCACCTGACATGATTTTTTGAAGATTGAAGTCGTAAATGTTAAAAATATTAACAATAAACCGTTATAATTTTCAGAAATAATATTCATTGAACATTATAACATTTACATGAGTTTTCTTCGTGGGTTTTATTAGAAATTTATAACATGCATCAAATCAAAACTTTTGGATTGGAAAACCTCTTATTAGCAAACAAAATACCTTTATTATCATTTCGCAAAAAATTCAGAACTTGTATCACTATTTCGATTGTGAAATCATGTTTCATACAAGGCACTTACAAAAGCGTTTTAGTGCAATGAGCCACTTTAACAGAAAGAGTTTTATATCGAGTTTAGTTTGACTGAAAATTTGAACAAGATGACGATGTGTTTACGTTTTATTGCTTCCTCTCTTTTCCCTCCGAATCCCTGCCAGTAGAACTGTGACAACATTCCAAATACAGCGCAATCGGCCTGAGAAGGTTTATCTCCAAGCAGGAACTTTTTGGATCCTAAAATGAAACATCATATGAATTCAGTAATTCTGGATTGTTTACAGGATGGGGTACAATGCGTAATAATTCATACAGTACTTATTTTTTTAACTACTATGTACATATTCTTTAAATCTTTTTTACTCTCTACAATATGTTCAATTATCATATTAAACAAAGGTGTACTGTACTCCTGTCTATACGTTCAAATGATCATTTAGAATAACAATACTCAAAATGATCCCATGAGGCTCTTCGTTAATTTCAATATCTTGTTTTTCTTCATGCATTTTTCAATATCTTCATTAAATATATTTAATCGATCTGATGAATTCTATGTACTCCTATGTACGGTGATTGCATGAAAGGTGATCAATTTCATAAATCCCATCAAGAATAGAAAATTAAGAGCAGGACAAACACGGACCCTGGACACGCCATAGGTGGGATCAGGTAACTATGAGAAGTAAGAATGTCCCGATGAACGGTCACACTCACTGTAATCTCACTATCTACACATGGTGAACGGAGTAGTATGTAGTTAAAGTTAGTATGTAGCTACGTTCTATGCTCACCTGCATATAGTTTTTATTCTCAACTGATTTGGTACGCGAGAAATTGTTTTGCATGTGAAGAAACTTATCAATGGGGATGAGCTACTGACAGATAAATTCATGTTACTCTCGTTTTAAGGATTGTAATGATTATATATTGTTTAACGTCCCTGACAGATAAGTTCATGTTACTCTCGCTTTAAGGAACCATTTCGCAATTTCTTTTATTCGCCATAGTGATAGTATTATTAAATACAGCATTAGGTCGTATGTTCTCTGACCGGTTCCATACCAAATTTAGGCCGCTCTTTACATACCGATTACTCCATTTACCGTTTACCTCTCTTATCAAGATAGTGGGCTCACGGGGCTACATATATGACCATCAATAAGGGATGCTTACTATACCTAGGTACCTGATCCCACCTCTGGTATTCCCAGAGGTCCGTGTTTGCTTTGTTATCAATTTTGAATACTTTATAGTTGATAGGATCCTTTTACCTTATCAAGATATAGGGCTCACGGTGTGTGTGACCGGTCGACAGGGGATGCTTACTCCTCCTAGGCACCTGATCTGCCCTCTGGTATATCCAGAAGTCCGTGTTTGCCCAACTATCTATTTTGTATTGCTTATAGGAATTATGAGATTGATCACTGTTCGTTATCTTCACCTTTCATGGAGATATATAGTGTGTTGGAAAACTTACCCATATACACGGAGAGGTTCTCCAGATCGTGGATCATGACGTTTTGAACTTCCTCCTCGCTGTGTCTACCTACGCCTTGAACTTGTGCCTTTTTACTTATATGGCGGCAAATGAGGAATCTCATATAAAAAGGCAGAGGTGTAATGGAGTGAATTCTTAACCCGCGCTCGTACACCCAACGATTCAATGCCATTGTCCTGGAAGAGAAAGTTAAATTATAAAATATCTTATATCTATGACACGAATTATTTGTAGCACATACCATAGTCAGATGATTTTCCCATCCAGATGTGGTGTTATTTTTATTTTGTTTGATCTGATGTAATTATTTTCCTTGAAAATAACAACATGAACCACAATATCATGATTTATTCAGCGATTCGTGTGCTAGTCCCATAACTTTCATTTCAATTTTGACTATAAGTATGTTTTAACTTTTAAAGTGTATCTTGAAAAAAGGACCTACCAATACAAATGTTCTTCCACCATTTTTTGAATCATGAATCCAGACGCTATTTCCTCTGGGGTGAACTCTTTGTTCAAGTCTACATTGAATATATTTCTAATGAATTCGATACAAATTTCTGAGTCAGCAATATCTTCTCCATTGTATTCAATCCAGGTCATTTTACCTTTGAAAATTCTATTTCTTCTACTATCAAAGACATTCTATAAAATAAGTGATAAAGGAATAACTGAGTTTCTTTACGGTTCATATGATTTTCCAGATAGCAAGAATACATGGTATAAAAACCTACACGTCGATCACTTTAAATTACTTTAAATCACAAATGTATGCTGATGTTGTTCATCAAATTGAGATTTTTTTTCTTGTTTTGCTGTTTTCCGCCACACTCAACAATTTTTCAGTTATCTGGTGGCGCCCAGTGTTTAGTGGTGGTAGGGAGAACCCAGATACAATGTACCTAGGAAGAGACCACCGACCTTTCGAATGTAAATTGGAAAACAAAATTCTCACTTACCGGCACGAGCGGGATTAGACACCGCGCCGACCAGAGGTGATAGGCCGTGTGATTTCGAGCGCGATGCTCTAACCACTCGGCCACGGAGGCCCCCCAAAATTAGAATAACATGTCCAAACTGAAGGGTCCTCTATTCACTGCACACTGAAGGATTCAAATTCCAAGCTACTTTTCTGCAATTAGAGTGATCTGTACCTTGGTGTATAAAATAAGAAACTGACATGTACAATGTTTTACACATATTGTAATCAATGGAAGCAATTTAATCATTGTATTAGCTCTCGAAAAAAGTATTCAATGCTTTATTTGAAAACATATGTCATTTTAAATCAATAATATTGATTTATGTTCATCAGTTCTTCGTAGGCTGTTCAACGTTTTCCTACTGCAAATTGGCACGCAACTCGACACAAACACCCTTAAGGGATCTAAGTTTCTCAATGTCCCAAGAAAGATTTTTCTATGGTGTATAGATGGGCCCTTCAACGGTTTTTACTGTTTCCAACAAGGAGGATATATATTATGTTTTAGTGTAACCGTGCTTCTCTATAATCGGTAACTCTGTTTGCAAAATACACGTACAGTCACTGCACCGACACATTGTACCATATTATTTATAGGAAAGAAGTAAAACTCTTCATCATTCTTCAAAACGAAACAAGAATCCAGTGTTAGTAACTATTTTCTTACCATATTTGGTACTTTCGTCATTCTAAGAAAGGTCTCTAATTTTACGGCAAACGGTGTCATACTTGGGGCAAAAAGAGCCCGGTCTGGCTGATGGTGAACCACTATATCATTCAGGTAGGATTTTCTGCAAAAGGATTGCAATTATTCCTTTAAGAAGTTTTCACTGCAATATGGTGAAAGACAAGTCCCTCTCCATATCAGGTACTTCGCTTTATGGTATAAGCAATAAGCTTTTTATGAGTTACCGTACCTATTATGGATTCTAAAATTTCACAAAAACCTTTAGAAGCAGATATATTGCTGGATCCAGTAAATGTTCTACTAAGTGCCTATTTTGTATGTTTTAAAAGTTGATTAAGGAAAACATTGAAGAAGTCAAAATACAATATTCATGATTAGTTTATAATGTTGAAAGCATTCCTTCAAATGATAATGATTTAATACAGTTTATTGTTAGTGACCAGACATTTCTTGATATTTTACTTATGGAAATTAGAGGAAAATATATTTCGTATTCAACATTTAAGAAAAAGAAAATTTGTGAAAAAGAATTACAGTTAGAAAGAGAAATTTCCAATCTGGAACAAAATATGGCAAAACAATCAGTTGAGGAACTTACTAACAAACAAAAAGAAATTGAAGATATAAGAATGAAAAAACTTAAAGGTCAATGTATAAGGTCAAAAGTCAAATGGATAGAAGGAGAAAAACCTTCTAAATACTTTGTAAGTTTAGAATCAAGAAATTATATTAGTAAGCTAATACCAAAAATTGAAAAAGATGATGGTACAATTTGCACTGATCAATTTGATTAACTAAATGAATCCAAATTTTTTTTTATGAAAATCTATATAAAAAAAGAGAAACTATAGAAAAAGAAAATATTCACAAAAGATTAAAGGATTATGATATCCCAAAACTGACTAAGAAAAAATCAGATAGTCTCGAAGGAAGTTAAATTTTTTTTAAAACAAATCAAAAATGAGTCCAGGGCCAGATGGCTTCTCGTGCGAATTTTTAAAAGTTCTTTAGGAAAAAGTTAGGCTGCTTTATCGCAAGAGCCATTAATAATTCTGCAGAGATTATGCAGTTTACAGAACCTAATAAAGTTGGCATAATTACATGCATACCAAAAACTAGAAAGCCTAAACAGTATTTGAAAACCTGGCGTCCAATAAACCTCCTAAATGTTCTATACAAAATAACTTCAGGATGCATTGCTGGAAGATTAAAAATATTTTAAGACAAATTAATCAATAGGGATCAATCAGGTTTTTTAAAAGGAAGATTTATAGGGGGAAATATTAGGCTGGTGTATGATTTAATGCAATATACAGAATATAATCAAATTCCTGGTTTATTAATGTTGATAGACTTTGAAAAAGCCTTTGATTTAATCTCCTGGGACTTTATATATGAAACTCTTGACTTTTTCAATTTTGGTACATCAATTAAAAAAAACTGGATAAAAACCTTCTATAATGACATAAAATCTTGTGTCATACAAAATGGAATAACCTCAGAGTATTTTCACCCAAAAAGAGGCTGTAGGCAAGGTGACTTCATATCACCTTATCTGTTTTTACTCTGTGCAGAAGTCTTTGGAATAATCATAAGAAATAATAAAGATATAAAATGAATAACAATTGAGGGGGAGGAATACAAATTATCACAGTATGCTGATGATACCTCATTGTTCTCAGATGGATAACCTGAATCCATGGACGGTATCCTTAGAGAGATAGATTACTTCGCCAATGTTTCTGGTCTTCAAATAAATTTCTCTAAAACTAAAATGGTATGGATTGGCAGTAAAAAAAATTCAGATGAAGTTTTCCATCATTCCAGATGGAAACTTAACTGGAAAAATACAACCTTTCATCTGTTGGGGATTAAATTTTCTGAAGACCTTAATGAAGTAGTTTAAATGAACTATAACACAAAATTATCTGAAATTAAACACCTCATAAATCAATGGAAATTAAGAAAGTTAACTCCTATTGGAAGACTAGTTGTGATAAAAACTTTGATTATACCAAAGTTGAACCTTTGGTACTTACTATACCAAACCCTGACCCAGAATATATCATGAAATTTGAATTAGAAATCTTCAGCTACCTATGGGGAAGTAAAATTCATAAAATAAAAAAAAAATACTATCATTCAAGAATATAGAAATGGAGGATTAAAAATGATAGACTATACAGAATTTATTACAGCTTTAAAATCAAGTTAGATTAGAAGAATTCTTCACTCAAATTCAAAATGGGTATGTTTACTTGAGGCAGAGTTGAAAACAAATATTAGTAATATATGCTCAAGAGGGACTGACTACATTATCACAATATGTAAAACAATAAATAATAATTTCTGGAAAGAAGTGTTTTCTAGTTGGATCAAAATTATTCAAACCCCTAACAAAGAGCTAGATCTCTTTGAGCATATATGGTATAACCCAAACAATAAAATAAACAATAGTTCCATCTTCTGGAAGAGTTTTTTTTAAAGCTAGTATGATATATGATCCGGCCTTCCTAAGTATCGAATGATACCAATGTTGGACAATAATTATGTGTACTGTTGGTATCAACAGTCTCGTTTAAAGTCAGCATTTCGCAAATTCTATGGTCGTTATAACGATTTAGTTTGCCAATACAATACCATTGGGTCAAATGCTTTCTGACGCGTTTCATATCGATTGTTAGGCCGTTCGTGGCACACTGATTTTGACTACGGATGACTCCGTTTAACTGATCAAGATATAGGACTCACGGTGAGTGTGACCGGTCGACAGGGGATGCTTACTCCTCCTAGATACCTGATCCCACCTCTGATATATTAAAGGGTCCGTGTTTTCCCAACTATCTATTTTGTATTTCTTGTGGGAGTTATGAGATTGATGACTGTTCGTTATCTTCGCCTCTCTAAATTTGGCATATAATGGCGTAGAAGAATCATTTTCTAAGGAAATAAAACTGTTTAGATTGCTAATATGTTGTTTTTATGTTCTGTCAACAAATTCTTAGTCAAACGCCCACGGCCTCCTCGAATATGCGAGTTACGGGTAATGTTAATTTTGCATTTAAAAACCAATATGTAAGACATTTATAACATCGCACTAACGACTGCATCAAAATACAAAGCTGCGCAAAGTCATGCGCATTCGACCTCCTAAATGTGTGTTTCAACATTAGAATTAATAAACACGCATACATACTTTCACGCATGCACACACACACACACACACACACACACACACACACACACACACACACACACACATGTACATACATACATACATACATATATACATACATACATGTACATACATACATACATGTACATACATACATACATGTGTATGCATGCATTGATGCATTTAATGTATGTTATTATATAGGTATGTATGTATGTAATTCAATTACAGTAACTGCACACACATACCTTCCTACCTACTTATATGTACATGCATAAAAATAATGCGATTATCTGATTATCATTCAATCATATTATATGTAATTGATATTTTGAAATTGATCAATCTATGTGTAATTAAATAACTGCTGAATTCAGACATATTTTTTAAACAGGTGGATACGACATTCCTAAAGGCACCACCGTCTTCATAAATTTCTGGGCGCTACATCACGACACTAAATCCTGGAAGGAACCAGAGAAATTTCACCCTTATCGATACCTTGACGAAAATGGCAAATTTAAACCAGCAAAACCAGACAGCTGGCTCCCCTTCTCGGCAGGCCGCCGAGTTTGTTTGGGAGAAACCATCGCCAAACCGGAAATATTGCTGATGTGTGCAAATTTATTGCAACGGTTTGAGATTCGTCTTCCAGACGGCGTCAAACCAAACCCTGAATGCAAAATGACCGGTTTTGGAATAGAATTACCCTCCGATTACAAAATTGTAGTGAAGGAGAGAATTTAAAAGCCTTTAATAGATAAAGCATTCAAATAAACCAGTAGCAAAAACCTAAACCAACCTTCCTTAAAAATTGGGCTTGGGCTTGTACCAGAGAACAACATGGTTTTCGTGAGCCGGATGGAAATAACCCAGTACAAACATTCTCCATTTTGCAGTATTTCATTGTTCGTATTCTGTATCACTGTATCTCATATTAACCTGGTTTCGTTTTTATAGGCTTGTTCAATAACAATAAACGGTTATTCTTCTGTTTATCTAGTATACGTATAGATGTATTTGAAGACTGTTAGATAATAATTATAATTTGATAATTCCTTGCAATTACATTTAACCGCTGGTACCTTTGACAGGGACTACAAGGGGGTGAACTAGTATTCTTTACTCCAACTATTAAAGCAGAACGTAAATAATGTTAACATTCCTCTATCATAATATACCTGTAATCTCAGACCAAACTGAGATAATACTGTATATCAACTGTTACACAAATAAGCATGTTAATTACATATATCAATGCAATACTGTATGACAATGATAATTACTTAAGTCAGCATATAAAATACATAAATATAAATTTAAGCACATGGCAATGTTATTAAAGGGGCATTAGCTGTCATTTTGTCACCAACATTTTTATTCAATGAACATTGTCCCAAGATTTTTGCCTGTACCAAATCATTTGGTACACCCCAAGTCTAAGCTTCATGTTTGGGTAACCGTATCATTGTACGTGTATTTATGATTACTAAACCAATAATTACCAATGATTGGTAACAATCAAGAAGGGCGTCGCGCTTTCTGAATACGGTGTTTCGATTACCAGAAATTGGTATGGAATATTGACCAACAGAAACAGAGGATCAAACATGCTGATAGATCGATACCAATCTAAGATCTCTCTCTCTCTCTCTCTCTCTCTCTCTCTCTCTCTCTGTCCCCCATCTCTCTCTCTCTCTCTCTCTCTCTCTCTCTCTCTCTCTCTCTCTCTCTGTCCCCCATCTCTCTCTCTCTCTCTCTCTCTCTCTCTCTCTCTCTCTCTCTCTCTCTCTCTCTCTGTGAGGTGTCAGTTATGCCCCATTACTAACACTTCATGAAAATAGTACATATAAGATGTGTACCCACCATCTTGTGTTCGGGCTTCGGTCAATCTAAATTGTCATTTGAAACAAATTTAAAAGACACCGGGACAGTTTTATATCACTCAGAATATCTAATCCGTTTTTGTTGGTCACCCAAATAGTCTTTGTTTTCAAAATCATTTTCAGAAATTATATCTAGGATACGCACAGAAATATTTTCTATCATGCCCGAAAATGTCCATTCAAAAAATAGTTTTAGTAAGTTCTTAAATTAAATCCATTTGAAAAGACATGGCCCACACCCTTGAAACTTTTGTTGCAAATACTTGAAGGCACTAATCATCAAACCCAGCAATATCAAAATTGCACCAATCACGATAAATGCTGATGATCTTAATTAAAGGATGAGTTCATATAATCGTATTATCCCCTCTTTACATATTGATTTTGACTACGGACTACTCTGTTTACGTAACTGAGAAAGAGGGTTCATGGCGGTTGTGACCGGTCAACAGCTGATGCTTACCCCTCTTAGCTAGACATTAAGAGATTGATCAGTGTTCGTTATCTTCGCCTTTCACATCTGTTACCACCTCATCAATATCCGTTATCATCACATTTTTTCATTCATCTAATGGAGCCATTTTATGAAATCAATGCATCATTTTATCTAACTTGTAAAGTACAATTTTATAACTTGCGCGTATTGTTTTGTTTGAACTTCATATTTTGGGTATTTATTTCTTCATACACAAGTCCGTTTGTTGCATGTTTACATAATTTGACTTTTTGAATTTCAAGAGATTGCATATTTTCATTTTTGCATAAGCTTGGACACTTCAACAAGGACTGTTTACTCCTCCTTGGCACCTTATGACACCTAAGATATGTCGAGGAGTCTGTGTTTGCCCTTCTCTTAATTTTGTATCATTTATAGGATTTGTGATCACTGTTGGTTGTCTTTACTTGCTCATTTCAATTTACATATGTTGGTCAAGGGTTGAAATGAAAATCACAACTTTAAACTTTTTTCAATTAACCTTCACACTGACTATTTATCTTGAAAAAATATTAAAACTACATATATTGTACGTATCCCCAAAAATCCATGCACGAATTTTAAGAAAACTCAAACCAATCCTTGGGAAGTCTACCAGCTACTAGATCTGAAGTCTAAAGGGGGTTTTTTTTACTTTGAAGTGATGCCGACAAATTTTTCCAGAAGCTAAAGCTGTGAACACTTATCATAGACTCATAACATTATAGTGGGTTTGCAATAATGTTTCGAATGCAGGAATGGAGACAATTACCGGAAGTGACCAGTATGAATTTAAATCCAAGTTTGAAATCTTATGTTCAATAATGAAATGAACATAGGATATCAAATCATATATGTTATGAAGTTGCAATTATTTTCTAGCTGAGTGACAAAATAAGATTTTTGAGTCGGGTTCAATACCGAACAAAAATAGATTCTACTGGGACAAAATTTGCATTGACTTGAACAAGAACGTGAGAAAGCGTAGAAAGAAAAGATAATCAGGCTATCCAAAATATAATCTAAAACGTTAGGTGGATTGTGTTTGATGCTGTATAATTGTAGAGCCATGATAAGGAAATGCAATGTCTACTAATTAAAACCTGGGACGTCCAATACACCAGATTAAAACAATAAAATCTAACTGACTACACGACACGAAGGACAAGGATGATGGGGACTTAATGAAAGATTATGATTTGAAATTTGAGTAAGGACATATGAATGGACACTTTCTCCATACATATTTTTGTGTGATCTAATTGTAAGCCCAGGCAGGCTACTGAGAAATAAATTAATGATAAAGGGATTTCAACAGTCTCGTTTAAAGTCCGTATTTTCCAAATTCCAGTTATAATGATTTTATTTGCAATTCCAGATGATAGGTCGAATGTTACCTGATGTGTTTCATATGATTGTTTGTAAGGCTATCATTTTTCTACTGATGTTTTAACGATAAGGCTTATACTGATCAAGAAGGGACGCACAGTTAGTGTGACCTATTAACAAGAGTGCTTCTTCCTCATCGGTACATGATACCAAATCTGCTGTTTTCTCTGTTTCGTATCTTTATAGGGTTTAGGAGATTGATCACCGCTCATTATCTTTACTGTTTATACACACCCGTGCTCAGAGTAGTCTATTGGTAATATCATGGGCTCATATTTTATTTGTATGTGCATTCTGATGATAACCCCTTTTCTCTTCTATTCGGACCCTTAGATGTAAATTGATATGCCGAATCTGTATTGCACATCTACAATATATGTCTAATCACATGGCAGGTCAACAGGTGATGCTTCCTCTCCCTTGGAACCTGATCCCATATTTGGTGTGTCCGGAGGTCCGTGTTTGCACAACTCTTTATTTCGTATTCTCCGTGTGAGAGTTATGGGAATAATCACTGATCGTTATCTTAACTTTTCATGAGCATGCTACAGTCCCCGAAACGTTCTTCCTTAATTGAACGGTGAGCGAACAGTGAACGAACGCAGAGCAAATGCTGAACGGTGAGCACACGGTGAACGCAAGGTGATTTATTTCTTCGGAATGTTTCGGATTTTCCCCTTGGATTGTACTTATTTCATAATCGGGTAAGAAAAAAGATATGTATATTTAATTAATGAATTAGATAAACCAGAATCCGGAAACCACATATTCAATAGTTCTGAATATAAGCATAGTACATTTTTGTATGTATATTTCTCATGGAATAAATGTTACATGATTAATACACACTGTAATCATACAGAAACCAAAGCAAATTGCATTTGTACATTGTTAACAGTATTATTGTGCATGTACAGATACAAGTATACATATGTACATTGTTTACAGTATTACTGTACATGTACAGATACAAGTCTACACATGTACACGGAAAAGTAGGGAAAATGCATGCTGCCTATCATCTTCTATAATATTTAAAATTGTTGACCTTTTCATGATAAATCATGAATATTGGGACGTTATCGCGGAATAGTATTACATTTTGACAAATGTTAATATGTTATTCAATTTTTCAATGCACTAGTATATACAAATGTATGTGAAAAAGAAAAGACTATAGTCTAGAAATTAGCACTGTAGTGACATCAATAATTTACAGGTGTACATTCATGACTTCAAAATTACGATTTCTGTCGTTTGGAATACATATAATTAACAAACACCACCAATGAGTCAAGATAGATGTATGAAACAAACAACATGGACGGTAAAGGTAACCCGTGTCAAATCATTTTATGAAATTCAGTATGCATTGTCTCGGATATAACAAATTGGTGAGTGCTTTGCAATGTTATTTGGATTTTCACAGTTGATAATCCTGACATTTTGTACTTGAAAACCAAATTTCTGATATGATAAGAAATTGTCCTTCCACGCTTCCTTTTTTTCATTTTCGTATCGTTATGAAGATGGGTCTCTTGACTTTGTTGTTCCGAATGGCAAAGAAAAGACAAGTCTGGACGGTGAATGAACAGTAAGCACATGGTAAATGCAAACATCTGAACGCTGACAACACGGCGAACGCTTTGTTAATGGTGAGCGCATTGTGAACGAACGATGAGCGATGAGTTAGTGGTCAAGTACAACGTTTCAGTGGCTGTAGCTATTGTATTGTAAGAGGATTCCAATAACAATCAAGTGTTACAAACGGACGAAAAATGCACCAAATATAGAAAATTCGCGTATAATCAAAATACAATTGCTTTTGCCTCTTTGACCCCCCACATTCAAAAGCATCCAATAACTCCTTCCTTTCTGTTCTAAATCACCCTTTCCCATCCTTTAACGGCAAATTCTAACTGACCATTGCATGTTTATGCATTTTTAAAGTTTGTCAAGTTGTCCTAAAGGTTTTACACAATTTCTAATGAAGCGGATTAAAATGAAGGAGGTATGCTATTGAGACATTAATTGTAACAGATTGTCTTTACATTTTTCAGTTTATTCCTCTAATGGAATGCACAGAAAAATTGCTGAGCTTTCCAAGGTACATGGTCCAGTGGTACGCTTGTCATTTGGTTAGTTTAATTATCTCCACAGCTTTAGTACATGGCGTAGATTTGTACTTTGTTTGATATTTAATTATTTGTCTTGAAAATAAGAGCATAATCACAATATAAACATATGATATCATCTTGTATTTTATTGTATCAAATTGTATTTTAAAACTCGTCAAACTAAAACCATTGAGATGATATTAAAATCAGGATTTTACAAATTACATTATATATACGAATGCAAGTCTCTCGAAAGATGCTCGATCGAGATTCCTTAACATTCATCTTACTTGCATAAAAGAAAGATATGAAAATATGCTATTTTCACAGTTTCTTTTATGTTAGAAGACTAAACCTATCCTTAAACATACATTTTGAAACTCGTATGAATTAGAGGTAATAAAGTCATATTAAATGTGCTCACCACTCTCTGAACCATTCATACTCCAACTGCCCTTTCAAAAGACGAAATTCTTCAAAACCATGCTTCAGATTTAGACACATTTAATATTCCAGTCAATGGGTCGAATGAATATGAGTTACCGTACCTATACTGGATTCCTAAACTACATAAAAACCCTTACAAAGATACATTGCTGGATCCAGTAAGTGCTCTACCAAGCCCCTATCTTTGCTCCTCACGAAAATGTTAGCAGCTGTGAAGGAAAAACTTCAAACTTACTGTGTGACTACATATGCCAGAAGTGGTGTTAATCAAATGTGGATTCTAAAAAATTCTAAAGAACTTTTAGTAAACTTGAAATCACAAAATTTTTCCCAAATCAATAGCATTAAAACCTATGACTTTTCAACACTATACACGACCATTCCCCACGATAAATTAAAGACTAGACTTTTTGATATCATAGACAGTTGCTTCTTCAACAAAAACGGAAAACTGAAATATTCATATCTAGTGATCAGTCATTCAAAAACTTACTTTGTTAAATACCACTCTGATTCCACGCACAAGTACTCTGAAGTTGAAATAAAAAATATGCTAGAGTTCCTCATTGACAATATCTTCGTGGTCTTTGGTGATCAGGTTTTCCAACAGTCTGTTGGAATTCCCATGGGCACGAATTGTGCTCCTTTGTTAGCTGACCTGTTTTTATATTCATATGAAGCAGAATTTATTCAAAAACTTCTACGTGAGAAGAAAAAATCTCTCGCTGTGACCTTCAATTCGACTTTTAGATATATCGATGACGTTTTGTCTATTAACAATGATAGCTTTCATTCATATGTCGATTTGATATATTCCTGTGAGCTCGAAATAAAGGACACCACAGAGTCGTCCACTTCTGCTTCATACTTAGATATTTTATTGAAAGTAGACATTAACGGCAAACTAACAACTCAACTGTATGACAAACGGGATGATTTCAGCTTCTCCATCGTCAACTTCCCACATTTATGTAGCAATATTCCATTATCACCTGCATATGGTGTTTATATATCTCAACTGATTCGATATGCAAGAGCTTGTTCTGGGTATAGTCAGTTTTTAAATCGAGGTAAGCTACTGACAAACAAGTTGATGGTACAGGGATTTCAACAGTCTCGATTGAAGTCAGCATTTCGCAAATTCTATGGTCGTTATAACGATCTAGTTCGTCAATACAACCTCGCATTGGGTCAAATGCTGTCTGACGTGTTTCATACCGATTGTTAAGCCGTTCTTGGCACACTGATTTTAACTGCGGATAACTCCGTTTACCTGATCAGGATATGGGGCTCACGGCGGGTGTGACCGGTCAACAGGGGATGCTTACTCCTCCTAGGCACCTGATCCCACCTCTGGTGTGTCCAGGGGTCCGTGTTTGCCCAACTATCTATTTTGTATTGTTTGTAGGAGTTATGAGATTGATCACTGTTCGTTATCTTCACCTTGCATGCATCTATATATCTTCTCTAACTTACATACAATACAAATATACGTCCCACACCCATGGTATTTTTTAATGATACTGAAGTTGTGCGGGAAGCAATGGTGAAAAAGAAGGCAGATTTTGTTGGACGATCTAAATTTTCATCAGGTACTTACATTCATACATTTGAGTACACCACACCTGTATTATAATGGGATATGTAATTAGTACAATAAGATATGATACCGGTATTTTATTCTTTGAAGGTACATATGAAATAATAATTATTTTTTGCTTCCAAACTAACATACGTAACGTATCTATAATTGCGATAAATAATGAATGGTGCTAGGTAACTTGAAGGGGCATGGGCACGATCGAGCTGAATTTATTTTTCTATTTTGGTGACCTATAGAAATACCTTAGTTATGCATTCTAAACATTAAAAATGGAAAAATAAAATTTTAAAATTTTCAGCTCAAATCGTGGCCTTGCCCCTTTTAAGACAATAAAATATAATGTCATTACTCACATGTGGAAATTGTCAACCCAGACGAGATGTTTAGTGAAGGAGGCAAGAACATAGCATTAGGTATCTACTCACCCACGTGGAAATATCACAGAAAGATAGCAGACAAAGCTATTTGGTAAGACTTAAACATAGCAATAGTTTGGAGGGGTATAACTTTGTCCTACATGTATCATGGTTACCAGATTTTGTTATGTGATATGTTTTGGTGTTTGTTTGTTTTTACAACATTATGATGTTATTGATTTCTCTGTGGAGTACAAAGAACACCACAGCACTGATCCGATTCATTTACATTAAAACTTCAGATTCTACAGTGAAAGTCATGTTCGATTCCATGCAGCAGTGCAAAAGTTATATCATTAGATATTGCAAAATGTAATTATTCGCTGACTGATGTTTATTAAACCCACATTAAATCCATATATATATATATATATATATATATATATATAGAAAGCACAAACAAACAATTATAGCACCCAACCTTACATTAACCCCTAGGATCTAAACGATACATGTGATAATCAATCAATTAATATAGAAAGCACTAAATAATCACAACTAGGTACTGAAAATTTTCACCCCAGCCCGGGGTCGAACCAGCGACCTACGGCACCCACCGCCTAACAAGACTGTCAAACCAGTGCGTAAATCCACTCGGCCACAACGACTTGAAGTTCCAACAACACCCGAAACCTCAAAGTGTCGGATCCACAACATGGATACAAGGTCAAATACAAAAAATTATACAAAGCACTAAAATGACCAACGACACGAACAACCAGATTGTCAAATTTCGGGACGACCCGTCCCTTCTTCAGGACAAACGAAAAGAATTACATAATGTGGCCAATATCAACAGAGACTACATATAAATACATCTAGCATTACAACTACACTAATCTACAAACGTATTTACAACGCAGACTACATGTTGTTGTTGTTTTTTGGTCTTTAAGCTTGCCAATCAATGTTAAAAGTGGAGCGAATAAGGACATGCCTTATTCGTCCAAAGAGCTGATCCAAAATGTACGAAGTGATAAAAATAGACTTAATTAATCTCAAGTTGAACGAGTCAACCCAATTACGTTGACAAATAATAATAATTGATCCACTGCAGATTTTAGGAAAATATTAGATTCCTGGGTCAGAGAAATCTAGACATCATTAAATGATAAGAAAGTATTGTAAAAAAAAAATTTAAAAAAATTCAAGACTCTCCAATATGTTTGCAACTAGGAGAAATGGTCACAAGCTATTTTACACCCGCATCCCTCTTGGATCGAACCACTATAACTTTTAGGATTACAATAAATCCTCTCCCAACAATGTGCACATCTGCAAATGGCAATGAAGCATTGTACAACGTTTCAAGTTTATCAGATAATCCATACAGGAGGAGAAGCATTTTAATGCACAATTTTAAGCAGGTGTTAAGCCCCGAGGGAAGAATGGTAGCTTGTGTATAGCTTCCGGAATACACGGGATGTTACCTGTGTTACCTGTACGTTTTCGTAAGATAAATCATAAGTTCAATTATTTTTCTTGTGCATGTTATTAAAAATATTGTTAAAAAAATTAATGAATCAAACATGTTAAAGCACCTTAAATTTATTTTGTAATTGAGGACGTTAGCCATTGAAAAATTAGGCAGAAAATTCTTAATTATAATCATATAGTTTACTGCCTAATTTTTCAATGTTTCCAGCTCCAGCCACGGGGAGGCCTCCTCAAAGTAGAGCCATATTTTTTTTTTGGGGGGGGGGTGTCTTTTTAACATGCTTACACATTTATACAAGATCGTGGATAAATCTTCTCCAGATCCTTTCCCGGTAAGCATGTCCTTGGACCCAAGGTTCTCTTTGTTCGTCCTGAAGTGGCCTGATACACTGACGTGGCTTGTCGGTCCACATTTTCATTCCAGTGACAAATCGCCAGTGATGTCCGCATCTTGTAGGACTCGTCACCGAAATGAATCCTTTTGTCCAAGAAAATGTTGAGCACATTGTTGAAAGATTCAACATAAAATGTGTCCATTGCATACACAAAGTCCTCGGGAGACTTATAGACCACAGTCTTCCTTATAGCCGTCTTCAAAAGATCCTCAGCCCTAGGGTCTCGGATCAACAACTTGCTGGGCTCATAATTGGGATCTTGTCGACACCTGCTTTCATCGGAACAATTCTCATGTATGTTTTTATAATGTTCCACTACATTGTCCAATTTCTCCCTAAGAATACGAGGATCGTTATGACAATTTCTGATGGAGTACTGTACATGCACACGGACGGAATGTACCTTGTCCGATATTTCCTCATGCCACGTCTGCCTGTGTTGCCTTTTTGATCCCTTTCCGACAATATTGATGGCCCTCTCCACAGATTTTGCTGCATGCCAGGTATCATTCTGATTCAGAGTGTCCGGTCTTTCCTCCCTTATATATTTATTTACAGACGCATTCCTGTCGTGTGCATGAACGTGCACTCTGACGGGTCCTCCTATTGAAGGAATGTCACTGTCAAAGTATTCATATAAACGCCTTGTTCCGAGAAGTTCATGTCTCTGGGTGCACAGGTCATCTGTCTTAGTTACATGCTCTTCTCTTATGACTTTGTGCGAGGAACTTCCAATGCACACCACGTTGGTATCCTTGGCATTGCGGCGACATCCATGCCTAGCGTCGGTAAGGATGCTAATGGCGCCATCTTCTTCTTCCGACAATGTTATCTCTTCTCGGAGTGCGTTGTCACAGGAAATATTTGTTTCGGCGCCCACAGCTTCAGCATATTGTGAAAACAAGTTCCTCTCATCCTGCAGCTGCTGTGGATAGAATCTCATGCCATTCTGGAGTCGTTCGATCTGATTAGGCAGGATGCCGGTGCTGATAGTAGCATGCATCCAGCGTGCGTTTACGAGAAATGTTCCATTAGGTAAGTATGGAGAACTGGTCCATGAAATATTATGTCCATATGCACACTGTAAACTATAAAGCGTCTGCCAAACATACAGATTCCTACGAGAATCCCTTCGTACTGCTGCGGATTTTCTGGCGATATAACGACCATCGTCCCACACCCCACGATGACTCAACATAGTCCAGAATTTCTTATAAAGTTTTTTTCTGTTAGAGTTATTTTTTCTGGACGGCACACCGGGATTTTCTGGCCACCAAAGTTGTCTGTGCGACTCGTCCATAACGCACGGCCTACACCAACAGTCGGGACATTCAGCTCTTCCGGCATTTCCCTCAATAGCTGGTCCATGCGAAGAGGGTACTTCCTCAGATATAACTTCTTCTTCCTCGGCATCCCAATCCCAACCATTGTATGCAAAAAGGGCCCTTACAGCGGATAATTTCTCTTCTGATAGAATTGCAGTTACTTTTGTTGCCATGTTTCGTCGTAAAATGACGCTGATAAAATTTCAACTGAATATAAACGGAATTTTAATGACGTATTTACTCATAATTAAAATTTTGATAATAATATATAAACACGACATTTCCAATGAGAGTCGGTACAGTCTCTTGAGCATAAAATCCATGTCCATGTAATTATGTTCTAACCATCCATAATTATTTATCGCACCTCTTCCTAAACACAACCCATCATAATTTATTATAATTGATGTAATTATATGTCAGATTTTCTACTCAATACATTATATTTTGTGACTATAGATGTAATACAAAGCCATAATTTTCTTATCAAAACTTTCTCTATCGAGCTGGCATACTACGCGGTAAACATCAAAACATTTCACGGACGCCTCGATCGAGAGACGAGGTGGACAATGTATACACACGGATTAGTAACTAAATGTCCATCAATTTCTAGCATCCAATCTGAAGCTAAATTTCTCCTGATTGACAGGGGTTTACAGAGGTAAAATTGAAGGCGGTGCTTATTTCCTCGGTCTTTAATTACAATAAACAAGTACATCCATACATACAAGACTAGTTCGGATATGTTGTCATGTCTGACGAACCGTAACGAGTAGGATTTAAAAGGGTAGTTTGTTAATTGGGAATACACAATGACTGACCAGTGTCCCCACTACATTTTTTTTTTAATTTCCGAACTAAACATCGTGTAACTGTTTATACCATACATATATGAAATATTCAAATTGTACATTGTAGAATACCAGGGACTAAATAGAGTTACAATGGGAGTAGTTTTTTAATTGGAAGTACACAATGACTGACCAATATTTTCCGTTTGAAAGTGCCATTTCTATCTGGTCAAAACGAGCTTTTTGTCAATTTTGGACCATAAATCCTGCAGGAAGAGGGATGGCTTCCGCTCCTCCGCCTCTAAAGTTGTTTTTCTGATTTCAAAATATTAAAAAATAATCCTCGTATGATTATGTATCCTAGATATTTAAAGTATTCGAAATGTTAACGTTGTTTATTTCAACTTTCAATATAGTTAGGAAGCTAATATTAAGTGAATAACGCTAAATATTACCGCAGATATCCATTGACTTCATTTACCTAATTAGTAGATCAACACAATACGTCTACCTAATAACTGGCGGTTCCAGGGGGTTAAACTGCAATATCAATACTTTGCTCTTGAAGAAGAAGAAGAAGAAGGGGGAATAACCAAACAAATAAAAACTCCAAATAAGCAATGAAACATACGAGTAAAGATCATAGGAATTTATCACGTACAAAATCAACTCACGACTAAGTAGTGTCAGTGGCAACATAACGGTCTGTATTCAATGATGAAGTTTGTTTATTAGAAATACACAATGACTGACCAGTGTTTTACGTTCAAGGGTAATGTCTATCTGGTCAAAATGGGCCGCTTGTCAATATTAGAAATTGAATTGTGCGAAGTAGGGGTGGGTGTCGTTCTCGGTTATCCACCGCTAAAGTTAATAAACATCATAACATCATATGATGAAGGCATGCCTTTATATATATATATTATTCAAAATGTTTACATTATATTTACATTTATTTTAACTTTCAATAAGTT
The DNA here is from genome assembly GCF_947568905.1 of Ostrea edulis. NCBI lineage: Eukaryota > Metazoa > Mollusca > Bivalvia > Ostreida > Ostreidae > Ostrea > Ostrea edulis. The sequence goes on from NC_079167.1 coordinate 40,693,207, forward strand.
AGAATGATAGGTGAGTACATGCACCGCTGTTATAGGCATCACCAGAATTAATTTAGCTAGTGGCGGATCCAGGGGGGGGGGGGGGGTATTATAAGAAGTAGGTATAAAATCGTTGTAACGGTACATGCACTTTGCTTTTTCAACAATGATAAATAAATCAGATAATCCTGATATATAAATGTCCGAAATCATAGAAATGTATCACAATACAAAATCGTTGACTAAGTAGTGTCAATAGATTGATTTAAGGTTTCATGTCCAACGAAGCGTAACGATTATGATTTACGAGGGTAGATTGTTAATTAATTGGGAGTACACAATGACTGAACAGTGCTTTACATTCAATAGTCGTGTATATCTGGTCATTAAGTGGCTGGGGAAATAAATAGTACTATGCGTGAGGGATGGGAATGGGACGGGGGATCCGCCCATTCGCCACTGAAGTTATAATTTGAAAAATAAACATCGTATAGTTAAATTCTTTTGCGTATACAAGGTATTCAAAATATTAACGTCATCTATTTTATCATCCAATGAAATTAAAATGATAAGTGAAGACTGTTGTAACCACACAACTTGTGTAACTAATTAGTGGCGGATCTCGGGGTTAATACATTTGTAAGTAGACCTAAAAATTTGCGATAACATTGCTTTGCTTTATGAGTAAAAAAGTCTACAATATTCATAAAACATTGATACACAATTGTCGAAAATCATAGAAGTTAATCACTATAAAATCACTCGAATGTTTAGAACACTTAGAGCCGAACTTCCCTAGAGTCGAGACGTCTGTTAACCGTTTATTCGGACACGCCTGTCAAAGTCTTTTCGACGCTTCAGGTAATGGTAGCAATCGGAGAAAGTACTTTCACTTGAGAATGAATACGATTGTAGAAGGGAGGGAAAGATGGACCGAAGCATGCATTTTGTAAAACGATTCTTGTGTTGTTAAATAATCGAGAGTCTTATTTGAGATGTCTGATTCGGTTCACTAAACAACTTAGCATCACCTAGCAGAGTTCATCTTTCACCGTAAGCACTTAACACTAATTTTAGAATATGTAAACAAGTTGTAAGCTAGGCCTATTCCGTAATTCAACAACATATCACAGGAACTGGTAATTTAATATGTAGTAATAATACTGCTACCCTTTATAAAACCACAAGGATGGTGGGTGACGATAATTTTAAGAACTATTTTGAAACGAAGTTTTGAGTGAAGTATCAGCCCTTGTAGGTTTTTTCCCCCAATAGCAGCTGATTAGGGGATGGTACGGTATATGGTATATACCCACACTATTATTAATACACTGACAAAATTACCATTTCCTGTGAACATATTTTAACACCTGACGACATATGAAGGGTTGTGAATAGTGAATGTGAGCAACTGCATGTGAATGCACGGGCAATGGAAGTTGATTTAAATAGATACATGTAGTATGTGCATGTATATATATTTATACATGCACATACTATATATTTACATTAACTTACAGTGCCCGTGTGTGAATGAGTATTTCATACTGTTCTTGTCTGCTTGTTGCAATAATATAGCCCCGTCCAATTTTATATGGATGTTTTTGTGCAAGGGTTAAATGTATACAATTTAAATTGCATGGGGAAAAGTTTAGTAATGCAGAGCTCTAATATCCTTTATTATCTCTCATGTTTTTTAGACATTTATTCACAAACACATAGGCCTACGCATAAGAGTTTATAATTACTATATATATTTAAAAATTAATGTCATGCCTTGGCTTTTAAGTACATTTTAAGAATCATGACAAACAACACTTTTTAAGATACAATTTTCTGTTTTATTGTTATATTCATGGAATAAAAATCCCATCCTGTGTTTTATTTGGGATATCTATTCCCATTCATGCTCAAATAGGATATTTACTGCCATTTCATGTTCATTATGGAACATTTCCTCCTATGGGACATTGTATCCCATATTAAGTTTAAATATGGGAGTTAAAATCCTATGGGAGAAATTATATTTTTTCTCCCATAGGATTTTTGGTGGGAGTGAAAATCCCCCAAGTGGGATCAAAAATCCCTCCAAAATCCCATGGGATTTTTTGATTTCAGGTGAAATATCTTAAAAACTACAATAGGTACAAGTGTAAATGTTGGTGCATGTCTTGTGAGCATAAAATCCCATCTTTTTTTGTAAAGGGTTTATTTGTATCCTTAATAAAAGGGTTGGCGAAACTCCGGACTTTTGTCGTGTCCAGAGTTAAATGTCGCACTGTTTAAAGCTAACTCGTACCCAGAGAGATTCTATTTTAACTATGCATTAAGAATATATAATTTATAAAAGATAATAATAAGTAAAAAAAAATATCATCACACACACAAAAAATAAATAAATAAATAAAAATAAACTATGTAAATGAAGTAAGAAATGAACAAAATTTGAGAGAAAGATAAGGTAAATAACAAGTTTGAATAAGTAATCAAAGTGGACCAACTCCAAACAAAAACAAAGAACAAGCAACCTAGGAAATTGAATCAACATCAGACATTCCCGTACTGATCATGTCTAGGGTAGACATGCAAAAAACATAGAATCACGGGAACTGATAAATGGGATTTACATGTAAGCAATCGGTTATGAAGGTCAAAGTAATTAAAAGGGCTGGGCTGATTGTAAAAAGAATTGAAAAGAAAAACATGTGTTCAAAAATGGTCATAATATAGAGTATGTAGGTCATATATATATATAAGACTCTTAAGTGCGATGGTCGCTCCAAAGTCCGATGGTCACGCCAAATTGCGATGGTCTGCGCCAAAGTGCAATGTTTGTTAACGTTACGGACGCCAAAGTGGGATGGTCACGCCAAAGTCCGATGGTGCAGGGTTCAGTAACGTTTCCGACATCACGTCATTGTGACATCATTCTTAACGTCTTTCAAAATGAAACCGACGAAATACAACGTCAATTTGCCCTAGCAAAAGGTTCTTTCTGCTGCAGTGCTGACACCAACTTCTTCGGGAGGCACGGGTGATTCAGATTGACATGGACGACAGCAACGTCAAGGTTTACACTGTTGAGGATTGTGAGAACGGCAAAGTACATCTGTTGTCGAACTATCTACTTCGTCCAAACATCCTTTGATTTAAGATCATTTATAACCTGCGATTTACACGTAATAAATTCCTGGGGGGTATGCTATAATGCAAAACATTCCATACGATTTTGCGTTGGAAAAGTTTGTGCTTAATAATACTACAACTAAATGGTATTGAAATAATTTCTTATTCTTATTTTTTGTGCACTGATATTTTGTTGTAACAACACACTATTGGTACAGCCTGCACCAAAACACTGTCGTTTACAAGCCATTGGACTTCGGCGTGGCACTCCATCGCACTTTGGTGCATTAGTATGCACAATCGGACTTTGTCGTGTCGGCACCATCGCACTATGGCGCATTCGTCTCACCCCATCGCACTTTGGCTTGTCAGACCATCGCACTTCAGCGCATGAGTGTGGACCATCGCATTTGACGTGTCACACCGTCGCGGTTTGGTGCAGACCATCGCACTTTGGCGTGACCATCGCACTTTGCAGTCCCATCGCACTTAGAGTCCAATCGCACTTTGGAGTCCTACATATATGTAATGGGAATAGTGAAATTAAAATGCTTGAATTTGTTTTAGAATATTCAATTATGAAAGAGGTAAAGATAATGAACAGTGATACAATGATTAATCTGATCTTCTTCGACGCTACCTATAAACAAAGATGGTCATCCATGTGCCGGATTGTAAGCTATAGCAGACGGTCTCAGTGTTTTAGATTATTCAGTCATATAATAGAATAATTGATAACTCACTCGGTGAAGATGATGCATTAGCTACCCACAATATTCACCTCGTCCTCTAGACTTGTGAGTATTTTACATTTTGGGTAGTTATAGCCTCATCGGTTAATATTCGAGCGGAAGTACATGTGCAGTATTAGACATTCTTTAGCTAACCATACAAAAGGAAGGATTCGTTGTCTCCAGTGGATCTTTTTAGCAATATTTGGCTGTTCTCCTTATTTAGGAAAGTATCTTTTTTTATAGCTCAGATTGCTGAACTTTGGTTGTTCCTTTAAGCCTTACGTGGCTGGTATATTTTATACCTATGTGGTATCGTATTATAACCTAGGTGGACGAACCTAGCTAGTCCATTTGCCTGCTACCAAATATATTAAAATATATTAATTATTTTGAGTATTGGAGGATTATTACCTTACTTTTAGATTTATTGATTGAATGATGATCTGTTGAGTGTTTATGCTAACTTTGAATGCTAGAGGATATCTCTCACTGCGTATAGGGTAATAGCCTCATCAATTAGTATCCGAGCGAAAGTACAGGTGACAAATTAGTCATTTACACATAAGAGCTTGTCCTGCGTATGGTCAGTTCTAAATTCGAGGCAGGTTACTGAGAAATAAGTTGCTGTTACAGTGGTTTTAATAGTCTCATTTAAAGTTTCATTGGCTGTGATGCTGTCTGACATGCTTCATATTGAGGTCTTTCTTTACACACTGATTTTGATTAGGGATTACTCCGTTTCCCGGATCGAGATATAAATCCCATAGGGATCAACGCAGGTGTGACCAGTCGACAGGGGATGCTTAATCCTCTTAGGCACCTGTGGTATATCCAGGGGTCTGTGTTTGTCCTACTCTTCATTTTGTATACTTTATAGGAGGTATGCGATTGATCGCTATTCGTTATCTTCACTATTTCTCTAGACATCCATGCTTGGTTGTATACAATATGTATCAAGAGGAGGAGGATTATGGTGATAAGTCCCCCCACACCATCCACCCTTTTTACGAATGTTATGGTTTTGGTTGTTGAGAATAGGTCAGTCATTAATAATAGACCCAATTTCCGTGTTGCCCAATAGTTCTTTCCCTTTGTGGAACTCTTACACACAGTGAGACGCAAAACATACTATCGTCCACACGCGGTGGGTACAAATGCTTATCGCTGCCCTCATGTATTGCCGGAAGGCCGATTATCAGAAAACATGCAACCACCCAATCTGCAGGGACACACAATATTAGTAAGTTTATTAGTATTTAATAATAAATTAGCTTAAACAATTGATAATCACCATTTTTCTATGATTAAAATATCACTCGTGCAGAGGAGGAAATAGAAAATAATTTCATATTTAATTTAATGGCCTAATGCAAACAAATATTATTTTTGATATGGTCAGTTTAATGTATACCAACGGCTGATACATGTAAAAGCAAAATTTACTCTTTCATGGCTTTTATCCGTATTTACATAGCTAGTCTATGGTATATGTATACATCTTGTACCCACCCAAACGTTCAACAGAACACTTAACGTACCTCCATCACAGAAGAGCTGATATCTCGGAAGTTGCGTATTATGAAAGGTGAAGAGGACGAACAGTGTTCAATCTCATAATTCCTATAAGCAATACAAAATAGAGAGTTCGGCAAACACAGACCCCTGAGGTAAAGAATGGCCTCAATTGGTATGAAGCATGTCAGACAGCATTATACACATTGATAGTTTATAAATCTATAGTAAAGCCTGGGATATAGCATAATGATAATAAGTTTCTGGTACCATAAGTTATTGTTTGCTTTGGATGCAGTGATTGGTATCGTCCTACATTCAGATTTTCATCAGCGGAATATTTTATGCCCAAAACTTAACATTATCTGAATGATAGATTTTATTCATCCTAGGATATGATAAAAGCATGGAGTGGTCTACAAATGCCAATAATTATAAATTATCTTTATCACGTTTTACATATTTTAGACGATATTTACAAGGTGACCTACTTTTAGGCAATATTTACAAGGTGATCTATAAATTATCTTTATTCTGTTTTACATACTTTTAGGCAATATTTACAAGGTGATCTATATATTATCTTTATTCTGTTTTACATACTTTTAGGCAATATTTACAAGGTGATCTACTTGAAAAGATGATACAAAACAACATGGACAAATTCTTGGATAAGATGGCAGAAGAGAAAGATCCGTTCATCATTAGAAATCATGTGAATCTGATGGTTTTCCACCAGCTGTACACCATGTGTTTTGGAGAGAAGTAAGTATTCTAGTCTTATAATTTCTGTCTGATGATATGCTTATTCTTATTCAGGAAATTCTTAACAACATTGTTGTTACTCTTTTTAGCATTTTATAATGTAATGAACACGCCAACACACACTAGTCAAATCTACATAAGATACTGATTGCAACAAATAGATAATATTAAATGCTGAATTCATATCATACATGTATGTCACATAAACTCGAATGGTCCTATATCAGCCCGAGAGCTAATATATTAGCTGTTTCAAGTTAAAGGACACATCTCATGTTTTCAAACTATGCAAAATTGCATGCATTTTGTCTTCCTTGTGCTTGTAGTAATTGATTGTAATTGTTCTTTCGCCGAAATATTGCGATAATTAACCACAATACAGACTTTTATCCAAGCCCCGATTTCAAAAAGTCTAGTTAATTAGTTGGGTAGTCACGTGGTACAGGGACGTCACATACATCCTTCTTCGATCAACGGATTGTGAAAGTAGTGCGATATATTATTAAAAACTCAGCTTTTAAGGTGGAATGATATACCTGGTTATTTTTCCTGTACCAATTCCTCATATATGTATAGAAACATTGGTAATAACCCCTCTGGTGTGTCCAGGGGTCCGTGTTTGCCCAACTATCTACTTTGTATTGCTTATAGGAGTTATGAGATTGTTTACTGTTCGTTATCTTCACCTTTCATGAATGAAAGTTTTTATTGTTAATATACAAAACATCGTCGATATATCTAAATGTCAATTGTAGGCCACAACAAGAGACTGCTTTCTTCTCACGTAGAAGTTTTTGAATAAATTCTGCTTCATATGAAAATAGAAACAGGTCAGCTAACAAGGGAGCACAATTCGTGCCCATGGGAATAAATAAATAAGGATAAGGTGACAAACATACCCGTAGCATTATAAATAATCCTTTCCGTACACGTGATACATGTACATGTATGTATATTTTTAAAATCCAATTAATTCAGTAGTGACATTGATGATGAATTGGTGATAACCATTCAATAAAACGTAGAAAAGAACTCAACTAAATTTACCTTCATGAAAAGAGGGTTCTGTTTGCGGGTTCCTAAGCTATTTGTTACACGAGTAAATAAGTTTGTTTACCAGAAGACAATAGAGTTTCACCGGAATTACCGCCATTATGACGATGGCTCATCCCCCCCTTAAACCCAATTTATTCACCATGGACAACATTTAAACCGATGTTGAACAGTTTAGCATCTTTTTTATCCACCGTATTCTTGTTACAATCATTTATCTACCTAATAATAAATTAATGATTTTAAGGCGAGCCATCGATGACCCGGAAGTTGAAACATTCCTGGAATTAGATGAAGTGTTGATTAAGGACTTTGGAACTGGACTATTAGAGGATACAGTTCCTTATCTCAAAGATATCTACCCTTAGAGGCTACAGCTAAATGGAAGAACCTATCCGGCAAAATGGACACACGTTTAGATATACTTCGAGCTAAATTCAAACATGTGGATAAATTCGAACCAGGTTTTTTTTTAACTTGTAAAATGTCTTTGAAGGATTCTTTCATAGAGTTTTATTATGCAAAGTTACAGTAATAGATAAAACTCGCTTCTTATCACAGTTGATGATCTAAGGGAGAAATAAATGTATTTCTTCTATACACCTCAGAAGGGTTTCGTTAGATTTTGTTTTAAAACTATGAGTATATTTGAAGGTATAAATAGAGACTCCATCGATAGCTTACTGAAGCGGAAAACGAGGGGGATGAAGAGATTCTAGAAAAATTGGACGATACACACTTGGTTCAGACCATATCGGATATATTATTTGGTAGGACAACACAATCAATCAATAAAAGAAACTTCTATGCTGATTAGAGCATAGTGAAGCAATAAGAATTTCTTCAAATGATTAATGCACCTATAGAAGACACAGAAAGTCTTGCAAGTGTGTAGTCGAAGACATAACCCACCAAATAGTTATAAATCACTAGGAACATGACGATGCATGTAAAGAAGACAGTACTGATTGGGTTAGAGAAACTCTGCAGATACCAAAAGTAGATGCAGTTTCAACTGCAGTGATATACATGTATGAAGTGCACTTAAATTGTCTGCAAGCTGCTTTAACAGGCAAAAACTTAGAACAAATGATTGATTTGTTTACTTTAAGAGTAATTCTATGTAATTATCAAAGAAATACTAAGGTACTGAGAAATGGTTTGTCATAGAATATGTTCATACTTACTTTATATGTTTCTTATTTAAAACTCCAGTATTTCAAACAAACAAAAACATTACAAAATCTTGTTACTCTAGGGCACAGCTATCATTGTGTATAACAACTTTTAGAACCCATGATGTACCATTTCTGGCCCATTTTGGTCATTACATAGAATTGCGCTGAAGTTCCCTCTGCATTTTATCTTAAAAAATCATTAGTTGTATGTAGCTTTTACTATGGATATGTTTACTCCTTGTACGCACCTAATTCCACCTTTGGTGTTTCTAGGGGTCCATGTCTGTCCTGTTCTCAATTTCGTATTTTCATAGGATTTATGAGATTAATCACTGTTCCTTATTTTCACCTATTCCATGTTATTCTCTGATCTAAAGAAAGTATTCTTTAAATACGTTCTAGCTGGAGTAAACACTACCAGATGTAGAATAGACTGGTTTGTATACTATATGACCAAGTATCCGGAAATCCAGTCCAAATGCCAGGAGGAAATTGACAGAGTTGTTGGTGAGACAAAAGCTTGTGTTTTCTAAATTCCATCTTGATTGATATTAAACTTAATTGAATCGAGTTTTCTTTGGACGTCTTATGTCCTAACCAGCATCTAAATTTGAACATGTACCATTTTAGGCTCGGAGCGTCCCTCTATGAAGGATTGTGACACCCTACATTTTACAGAGGCGTGCATGTTTGAGACGATGAGGCTGGGAAATGTTGCAGAATTGGGTGCCCCACACATGACTATTTGTGATTCCCAAGTGGGTAAGTGATCTAAACGATTGATTTAAAGGTATGTAAGAAATGCATTGCACATTCGATATTATGCGATTCTGATTGGTAATAGATCAATGTGGCTTAATGCTCCTTGACAATGCATATAAATTTGTTTAATATATTCGCATTATACGCACGTATACAAAACACAGCGTTAATTTAATACATTGTTTCTACAAATATCAAGAATCATAATATACCTTTCTGCCCAGCTTTGCACATACATGCATTATTACATACATATGTAATACAACACACTTCGTTGATTCTCCGATTTATTGTATGAGTAAAATTTTATTCCATGACGTATGTAAGATATACAAAGTTAAACTCCTTTTGTTATTTCATTTTATGTTGCAGTAAATATATAGCGATATACATTTCATGTATTGACAATACGCACTGAGAGTTCTATTTTGTGAAAGGTTGACTTATTTCGTTGCCTTTCTCGTTCCACCATGAGTTATACACTCCTCCCAATCTGGCCAGAATTCGGCTTTCATTCGATCACAATAACTGCATAGGTTTGGAAATTCTGTGTAGTTAAAACGAAAAATCATTAAGGTGGCTCACTACATCAACATTTTATTATTTACCTCTTATGAGATTATTTCCCCATCGAAAGAGCGATACAAACTCTTAATTATATTATATGATTTTTTTCAATGTTAAAAATGGTGTTTTGGTTGTAAATAAGAGATGTTAAGAGTCCAAATTCCGATGTGATTTGATGCATGGTATGAATATGTAATAAAACATATGTACTTCAAAGACTCAGATAATGTTCTAATTTTTGGAATGAAAAATATTTATGACAATTGATAACTTATTTTTTCAATATTTTTATATCTATAGCTAAAATATTTAAACAAAATGACAATTAGAAAAAAAAATGACATCGGATCAATGTGTTTTAAAACGAAATTGAAATTAAAAAGCCAAAATTCAGAAATATTGTGTTTTTTTAAAATTTGAACCAAACCCGATCGGAAATATAACATGAGTACCGCAAACGGTACATAATACGCCCGTGAAATTGCTTACATAGAGTGTTTTTCTTAAGCCATAGTTTGTAGAACTTTGCTTCAGATAGTATCAGCCATGATTATTGATCTATATGAAATTCTACATGTGAACTGTGATTATGTACTTTCAACTGTCCAGTTGCCAAATAAATTATTATTATTGTCATGCTGCAACATACCTTAATTTCCATAAAGTGAATAAAGGGTATTAGCTTAAAACTGTGTCAGGGGGTAGATGGACAAACCAAGAGTTCTGTATGTAAAATATTTCCCTAAATTCGACCAAGTTCAACATCTGTAAATATTCAAAATGTCAAAGAAAATTGAAAATGGTTGAGAATAAAACTCCTTGCACTATTCATTAATACCCTAGTTTCTAAACTGTGAGAGGAGTTATAAGGACAAACCATGTAATATAATATTTACTCAAACTGGACTAAGCTCAACAATCTGTACTTTTCTTTAAAATTAAAGATTTTCCATACTTATAGAAATACTCTTTAAAGTAGGAGGGTCTTCAGTTAAAAACTGTGGAAGGAAAAAACAGAAAAATAATGTACTCTCTGTGTAATAATTCCTCAAAACTGATAAATCATGTACTCTCTATGTAATAATTCCTCAAAACTGACAAATCATGTACTCTCTATGTAATAATTCCTCAAAACTGACAAATCATGTACTCTCTGTGTAATAATTCCTCAAAACTGACAAATCATGTACTCTCTGTGTAATAATTCCTCAAAACTGATAAATCATGTACTCTCTGTGTAATAATTCCTCAAAACTGATAAATAATGTACTCTCTGTGTACTAATTCCTCAAAACTGATAAATCATGTACTCTCCATGTAATAATTCCTCAAAACTGATAAATAATGTACTCTCTGTGTAATAATTCCTCAAAACTGATAAATGATGTACTCTCTATGTAATAATTCCTCAAAACTGACAAATCATGTACTCTCTGTGTAATAATTCCTCAAAACTGATAAATCATGTACTCTCTGTGTAATAATTCCTCAAAACTGATAAATCATGTACTCTCTGTGTAATAATTCCTCAAAACTGATAAATAATGTACTCTCTGTGTAATAATTCCTCAAAACTGACAAATCATGTACTCTCTGTGTAATAATTCCTCAAAACTGATAAATGATGTACTCTCTGTGTAATAATTCCTCAAAACTGATAAATAATGTACTCTCTGTGTAATAATTCCTCAAAACTGATAAATAATGTACTCTCTGTGTAATAATTCCTCAAAACTGACAAATGATGTACTCTTTGTGTAATAATTCCTCAAAACTGACAAATGATGTACTCTCTGTGTAATAATTCCTCAAAACTGATAAATCATGTACTCTCTGTGTAATAATTCCTCAAAACTGACAAATCATGTACTCTCTGTGTAATAATTCCTCAAAACTGATAAATGATGTACTCTCTGTGTAATAATTTCTCAAAACTGATAAATCATGTACTCTCTGTGTAATAATTCCTCAAAACTGACTAGAATTCAAGAAAATTAAAATCCTTCCCACATGCACGATTTCAATACCCATATAAACACTCAGTAAAATAAGAAGGCTCTCACTTAAAAACTGTGGGAGTTCACTGAACAAATCATGTACCCCCTTTGTAATATTTCCTCAAAACGGATTAAGTTCAACAACCTGTAATTTTCTAAAAAAAAAAAAAAAAAAAAAAAATCAAGAAAATAAAAATTCGTGTCACATGCACATCTAGACTATCTATACCAACACTCTGTAAAACAAGATGGTCCCCGCATGAAAATTGTGGGAGGAGGTCGCCAGACCAATTATGTACTCCTCTTATAACAATAAGTTTCAAATAAAGTGTGGAAACTCCCGCAAGAGAGGTCGAAATGGATCAAAATTACAAGATGATCTAGAGTGATCCACAAAGAAGCGACATAGTAAGTTTTAGCTTGATATGTGATACAGAAATTAAATTAGAAACATAAACATCCGAACGGACGGTTGGATGTACAGACATCGCTGTACCATAATACGTCCCATCTAAAGACGGTTGTACAAAGCAGTTATGATATAGAACATCGTAATGAGAAAAGTTGATTTAAAATGGTTTACAAATGAAATGAATTCATAAAATAATCTACTTTCTTGATGAAAATTGCATAGGATGAGTAACAATATGATTATTTCAGTAATTTAGATCAAATTTATTCGGGATGGGTACTTTTTTTTCTCTGGTTTGATTCAAATCTAGAAAAAATAATAACTATATTTCTGAAATTGGTCACTTCAATTCGATTTCTTTTTGAAATATTTTTGTTTAATATATCTTTTTTCCAACTGACAAGGTTTTTTGAAGATTGAAATCGTAAATTTTAAAAATATTAACAATAAACCGTTATAATTTTCAGAAAAAATATTCATTGAACATTATAACATTTACATGAGTTTTCTTCGTGTGTTTTATTAGAAATTTATAACAGGCATCAAATCAAAACGTTTGGATTTGAAAATCTCTTATTAGCAAACAAAATACCTTTATTATCATTCCGGAATAAACCACAAAAAATTCAGAGCTTGTATCACTCTTTCGATCGTGAAATCATGTTTCATACAAGACGCTTACAGAAGCGTTTGAGTATAATGACCCACCTTAACAGGAACAATTTTATATCGAGTTTAGTTTGACTGTAAATTTTAACAAAATGACGATGTGTTTACTTTTTATTGCTTCCTCTGTTTTCCCTCCGAATCCCTGCCAGTAGAACTGTGACAACATTCCAAACACAGCGCAATCGGCCTGAGAAGGTTTATCTCCAAGCAGGAACTTTTTGGATCCTAAAATGAAACATCTTATGAATTCAGTAATTCTGGATTGTTTACAGGATGGGGTACAATGCGTAATAATTCATACAGTACTTATTGTTTTAACTACTATTTACATATTCTTTAAATCCTTTTTACTCTCTACAATATGTTCAATTTTCATATTAAACAAAAATGTACTGTACTCCTGTCTATACGTTCAAATGATCATTTAGAATACCAATCTGTGATACTCAAAATGATCCCATGAAGCTCCTCGTTAATTTCAATATCTTGCTTTTCTTCGTGCATTTTTCATTAAGAGCAGGGTAAACACGGACCCTGGGCACGCCATAGGTGGGATCAGGTTACTATGAGGAGTAAGAATGTCCCGATGAACGGTCACACTCACTGTAATCTCACTATCTACACATGGTGAACGGAGTAGTCTGTAGTTAAAGTCAGTATGTAGCTACGTTTTATGCTCACCTGGATATGGTTTTTATTCTCAATCGATTTGGTACGCGAGAAATTGTTTTGCATGCGATGAAAATTGTCAATGGGGATGAGCTACTGACAAATAAGTTGATGTTACAAGGGTCTCTATATTCTCGTTTTAAGGATTGTAATGATTGTATATTGTTTAACGTCCCTCTCGAGAATATTACACTCATATGGAGAAGGAACCATTTCGCAATTTCTTTTATTCGCCATAGTGATAGTATTATTAAATACAGCATTAGATCGTATGTTCTCTGACTGGTTCCATACCAAATTTAGGCTGCTCTTTACATACCGATTATTCCATTTACCGTTTACCTCTCTTATCAAGATAGTGGGCTCACGGGGCTACATATATGAGCATCAATAAGGGATGCTTACTATACCTAGGCACCTGATCCCACCTCTGGTATTCCCAGAGGTCCGTGTTTGCCTTGTTATCAATTTTTAATACTTTATAATTTATAGGATTTATTAGATAACTCCTTTTATCCTATCAAAATATAGGGCTCAAGGTGGGTGTGACCGGTCGACTGGGGATGCTTACTCCTCCTAGGCACCTGATCTGCCCTCTGGTATATCCAGAAGTCCGTGTTTGCCCAACTCTCTATTTTGTATTGCTTATAGGAATTATGAGATTGATCACTGTTCGTTATCTTCACCTTTCATGTAGATATATAGTGTGTTGGAAAACTTACCCATATACACGGAGAGGTTCTCCAGATCGTGGATCATGAAGTTTTGAACTTCCTCCTCGCTGTGTCTACCTACGCCTTGAGCTTGTGCCTGTTTACTTATATGGCGGCAAATGAGGAATCTCATATAAAAAGGCAGAGGTGTAATGGAGTGAATTCTTAACCCGCGCTCGTACACCCAACGATTCAATGCCATTGTCCTGGAAGAGAAAGTTAAATTATAAAACATCTTATATCTATGACACGAATTATTTGTAGCACATACCATAGTCAGATGATTTTCCCATCCAGATGTAGTGTTGTTTTTATTTTGTTTGATCTGATGTAATTATTTTCCATGAAGATAACAACATGAACCACAATATCATGATTTATTCTGCGATTCGTGTATTAGTCCCATAACTTTCATTTCAATTTTGACTATAAGTACATGTTTGTTTTAACTTTTAAAGTGTATCGTGAAAAAAGGGACCTACCAATACAAATGTTCTTCCACCATTTTTTGAATCATGAATCCAGACGCTATTTCCTCTGGGGTGAACTCTTTGTTCAAGTCTACATTGAATTTATTTTTAATGAATTCGATACAAATTTCTGAGTCAGCAATTTCTTCTCCATTGTATTCAATCCAGGTCATTTTACCTTTGGAGCTTCTATTTCTTCTGCTATCAAAGACATTCTATAAAATAAGTGATAACGGAATAACTGTGAGTTTCTTTACGGTTCATGATATGATTTCCCAGTTCACTAGAATACATAATATAAAAAAACCTGTTTTCCGCCACACTCAACATTTTTCAGTTATCTGGTGGCGCCCAGTTTTATTAGAGAGAACCCAGATATGTACCTGCGAACAGACCACCGACCTTCCGAAATTAAACTGGAAAACTTTCTCACTTACCGGCGTGAGCGGGATTCAAACCAGCGCCGACCAGAGGTGAGAGGCCGTGTAATTTTGAGCGCGATGCTCTAACCACTCGGCCACGGAGGCCCTCCAAAATTAGAATAACATGTCCAAAACTGAAGGGTCCTCTATACCCTGCACACTGAAGGGTTCAAATTCCAAGCTACTTTTCTGCAATTAGAGTGATCTGTACCTTGGTGTATAATATAAGAAACTGGCATGTACAATGTGTTACCCATTTTGTAATCAATGGAAGCAATTTAATCATTATATTAGCCCAATCTCTCACCAGAGGGCGTATTACGCTACGCGACAACACCTCTGTCAACGTCTGAATGTCAAGATTCTTGGCAAAACTTATTTCTACCTATTGCAGTATAAAGTACGATTTTACAAGTTTTAGTGTTAAGCTTAAAATTTTACAGTAAGTTCACAAAAACAACGAATTCCAAGATTATTCTAGTATTATTGAATGAATGAACATTTATAAAAAAAAAAAAAAAAAAAAAAAAAACCTTTTAATTCGCTCAGGTGTCTCATATTTACCAGCTTCTGCTTTTATAAAATTCAGACAAGTGTTTGATTTGCTTAGATATGATCATTACAGTTTGATATGCTAAGTTAGTTTTAGTACGTTTAGATATGATTTTTAGACGTTGACAGAGGTATTAGTGGAGCTTAGCGGGAACGATAACTCTGGGTAGAGATTGATATTAGCCCACGAAAAAATTACTCAATGCTTTATTTGTTTGAAAACTACGAAAGCCTATTAGTATCATGTGAAAAAAAATAATTCACTTCCCATTATCTCGTAATTACGAGAAAAGATCTCGTAATTACGAAAACAGATCTCGTAAGTAAGTAAGTAAGCAATTTTTATTTAAAGTCGGAACTATATACAGGTAACAATAAACATGAGCCAAGAGCTCTTTAACCGACTATACAGCATTAAAAAAACCACAAAGCACTAATGATATATAATTGCATGCATAGACATAAAAACAGAAATTTGAAATAAAACAGGACGCATACATGTATACAGACATCACAAGTCATGCATATATATACACAGGGACAAGCTATATTAAGATGCACATGCAGCACTGAAAACAGTTTGCAACACAAACATAAAAATATGGATATATACATAGACTAAATAAATATGCATACCTAAGAGACAGAGCAGAGTAAAAATAATACAGTTAAATTTGTACATGTAAGCTAAGAAGCATAGTTAGAAGTTAGATGAAAACTTTAAGATTTAAGCAGGAGAGGCTGGAGATAATTATATCGTAATTACGAGAAAAGATATCGTAATTACAAGATAATTATCTCGTAATTACGAGAAAAGATCTCGTTATTACGAGAAAAGATCTTGTAATTACGAGTTAATTATCTCGTAAATACGAGAAAATTTTCTCGTAATTACGAGAAAATATTGATATAAAGCCGAGTTGCACAACTTATGGATAATCTTGGAAACGTTTGATACCATTTCTCTCTTTGCTGATTGGTCAGGAAATAGAAATGATCTTATTCAAAGTGTGTGTGACGATACATATTGTCGTCCGATTTAGGAATGCTAAATACCTATAATTTTCGTTCCGGGTTATCATTTACGTTCCGGTCCGCGTAAGTGTAGTTCCGGTCATAATCACACTTTTAGAAATATGAAATGCATATGTTTACGCACATTTCTTATGGGTGTTATTTCTTTCATCAGGTTATACAATAATCAAAGACTAACATCATTTGAACCGGAATATTTATACGTCTAATTTTGTGTTTTCAAAATTTGTCAGATCAACAGGTGTTTATTACGGAGATTTGATCTCCATTTCAAAGGATTGTAAACTGGAGGTGTGAAACCTGTATATATGTAGATAGAGTTGTTACATGACTCCTTCTACAATATGTACCGACACAAACCCTCACCATTATTAGATGTACATGTACACGTAACATCAGGTACTGATCTACAGGTAGAAATGAGACTTCTTGAAATAAGTTTGGATTTTCATTTATGTTTTATTTTTAGAAATCTAGACTACATACATGTATATACTCAAATGTATGCAATCTGTTTTCTTTTTCATTGATCAATGTCATCATATATCTTTAATGATCAAATCATTTCGTACTGGTTACTTAAGATATTGAGTACGCGTGAGAGAGAGAGAGAGAGAGAGAGAGATGGGACTAGTCCTGTACATGCATGTTACTAGGATAGTAAAAACAAAAGATGCATACACTTTTAAAAAGCGCTAGATAGTGATTTGTTAAAATAATATTTTCATATTATAGATACTTGAAATTGAAATGTATCAATATATAAAATGAAACAAGTCAAATATGTAATCATTTAAATTGAATGAGATTAACAAAAAGGCGACCACGGCCGCCATTGAAAATGGTATTGGAATCGTACAAGGATTCCAAATACTCATTCGCATAAAACAATTCAGCATCTAACCACAGCTAAATATTCTCAACAGAGATACCTATAGTTATCTTAACCCTCCCCCCCCCCCCCTTCCCATCTATCGCGGCCGGCGATAATATATTCCAATGGTCTATTGTCTCCGACGACAGTATGTACCGTGATGTAAAAAATATGCCTTATCTCGGCGCATATTATCGTCGGTGACAATATGTAGTATATGTACCAAGGGACAATCTGTACCGAGAGGGTATGTGCATATCGTCGTTGAGGATGATATTTTCCAAACGACAATGTGTACCATCATAGTGTGTACTTAACAGTGGAATTACAAAAATCTTGAACTTTCAAATTCATAAAGTTACACTAAGCATTATGATAGTTTAACCTTATTATTAGCTTATATCATCGTAAAACTTGTAAAATTTTATTAATTTTATTAATTGATAGTGCAGAAACCTACAATAATAAATCGTTGTTGGTTTTTTTTTCATTTGTACTTTAAATGCATGAATAAACATTCGTTCGGTAAGTTAACTTTCTAAAAATTATATTGGTCTACTGGACATACTTTGAATGGAAAGTGATTTCTTATATTTAAAACAGCATCCAAAACACACTGATGAAATGAGGAGAGGAGAACTCATATAAAGAAAGATATCATGTGACCAATATTTACATATTTTCTCTTAATTTCGAGATAATTATCTCATAATTACGAGATCTTTTCTCGTAATTTTCGTAGAAAACAGATGTCATTTTAAATAAATAACATTGATTTATGTTCATCAGTTCTTCGTAGGCTGTTCAACGTTTTCCTACGGTAAATTGGCAGGCAACTCAACACAAACACCTTTAAGGGATCTAAGTTTCTCAATGTCCCAAGAAGATTTTCCTATGGCCCTTAAACAGTTTTGACTGTTTCCAACATGGAGGATATATATTATGTTTCAGTGTAACGGTGCTTCTCTGAGATCGGTAACTCTGTAAACTACACGTACAGTCACTGCACCGATACATTGTACCTCATTATGTATAGGAAGTAAGTAAAACTCTTCATCATTCTTCAAAACGAAACAGGAATCCAGTGGTAGTAACTATTTTCTTACCATACTTGGTACTTTTGTCATTCTAAGAAAGGTCTCTAATTTTACGGCAAACGGTGTCATACTTGGGGCAAAAGGAGCCCGGCCTGGCTGATGGTGAACCACTATGTCATTCGGGTAGGATTTTCTGCAAAAGATTGCGATTATTTCTTTAAAAGTTTCCATTGCAATATGGTGATACACAAGTCCCTCTCCACATCAGGTATTTCGCTTTATGGTATAAACAGTCAGCTGTATATGAGTTACCGTACCTATTATGGATTCTAAAATTTCACAAAAACCCTTAGAAGCAGAGATATATTGCTGGATCCAGTTAATGTTCTACTAAGTTCCTAGTTTGCTCCTTAATGTGGGGGTTTCTTATCATTCAATCAATAGGTTGGTTGCTTGAATACAACGTCCCGCTCGAGAATTGTTCACTCATATGGACAGTTCACCATTGCCGTTGAAAGTCTGTAAAATTTTAGCCTATGATTGGCGCTTACGGTCTTTGAGCAGGGAGGAATCTTCATCTTGCTACACCTACTGTGAAATGGTGACTTGGTTTTGCGAGAACTGCCCCATTTAATCACCTAGTACGACAAGAAAGGGGTACTGAGTTGGACCCCACAGGGAATCTCGCTACAAGTGTAACAGACGACATGTGTACACTCGGCTGCTTTTAATTGATAACTAATATTACGAACTTTTTGGGATAATGCTTTTCTCTATGTACTGTTTACTACTCAATTTTGTTCCAATGCTGTCAATTTGTTCATCATATGGAACAAATGCTTCCACCATATTAAAAAAAAAATTAAACGTACAGATCAATTTGCCCGGTTTTCTCATTTAGAAAGCAAGGATTGATCATCGACAGCAAATACACCAAATTCATATTTCTTTATAAATATTTTCAGTGAATCCAAAATGTAATACAGCTTTGTGACAATATGGAGAAAAGTGGAGAAACACATATGTAGCCGGGTTTATATGTGAACTTTGAACCCTACATTTAATGGTCAACATTTTGTAGTTACTCAGCATTCTCTTGAAGTTGGTGGCGTTCTTTAGTTGTAGATTTAAGCTTCACGCAGACAGTATCTATCAAATATGTCATGAGGTCAATGCTGTCTGACGTGTTTCATATCAATTCTTAGGCTGTTCTTTACATGCTGATTTGGATTAATGTTACTCCGTTTACCCGATCAATATATAGGGTTCACCGTGGGTGTGAAGATAGATACTTCCCTTAGGCAGTTGGTTCCACACCTGGCCTCGAGACCATAAATTGAGATTAGACTTAAGTCAAAATTTTGATTCCTTATCTCTTAAGATTTATCTAGCACAGATGATTAAAAAACTGAAGGTTTATAAAAGAATTCAAATGCAAACATATACTGAAAATTTCATTTGTTTATGAAAATTATATCAAACGTTAGCTGGGTATGAAATTTAGACTTAAGAATATTCTCAGTTTATGGTATTGAGGCTTCCAGGTGTCCGTGTTTCTCAATTTTGTATTCTTGATTGGGTTTATCTTTAATTTTTATATATAAAGATTAAGTTATAAAAAAATTGTCTGTTGCTGAGTTTTCAACACGTTTTAATGTCTATCATAAAACAAGGTTTAGCTTCTTATGGAGAACAGTTTTTCAAAATCTACATTTCCAGAAACAAATAGTAGGATTGCGGAAGGGGGTGTTGAAATCGTATTTGAGGTTCATTTCTATTAAAGTTATCATGTAATTGCATGTAATACTGAGAATTTCAAAAGTAATCAGTGGAAAAAACCCAGACGCCTGGATATAAAAGCACGATGAGATCATGTAATAATAGATATACTTATTTCTATGCACAGTTGAATAACTGCAATATAGGTTGAACTGTACAATGTAAGTTGATTGACAAGAAATGTAATTTAACCAACTACCCACCCAATTCTCATTCTCATTAGAGAAGTGGATAAGCATAGTTTGGATGTAGGCCAGGCATTGTCCACTTCATTGGTAAACATAACAACATCGGATACCTAAAACTTTTGTTTTCGTTTGCCCTGAGGAAGAGACAGATCGTCCCAAAATTCATTTAATTGTTGGTGTCTTTGATCATTTTAGTGCTTTATATATACATGTATGCATATATATATATATATATATATATATATATATATATATATATATATATCCATCCATCTATCTATCTACATTATACATTGTCAAATAGTAATAGGACAAAGTACACTCTGTTCTCTACAAATCCGGGGGGAAAAAACCACGCATATTGCGATGAATTAAATGTACATAAATCACAAAATAGTTCGGCCATATATAATATAATTTCAGAATACATAAATACTGTTTATGGGAACTTACCCTTTTTTGCTAGGCATCTCCTATACCACTATACGTGTGTAAATATGGGTGTAAAGGGAATTCTGAGATACCAGGTCAATTGAATCGTAACCAGGAGATCTAAGTACAGAGGCGTACGACATCGTGGGCATTAACGTAAACATCAAATTCGCGATTTGTCATTTACCTTGGTTTCCGACGGAGCTTGAGCAGGACCAAGATTATAAGAGTTCCTAATGCTACCGTCCCACATACTCTCAGAAAACCTGTTGGAGAAAATACAGCATCCATGTTATGCATAAAATGTTGACATGCAAGGATTTGAAGATGTTTTCATGTACATTATAATTTATATCCACAAGTGTGTGCATTACACCGCGCACTTAGGATCGGCGGCGTATAACACACGTTACATGACGCATACTCTAATAATAGACACAGTGTAGTCCCCAATGATTTAAATACGAGTTAGACAGGGATTCCGAATTTTAAAACCGCTCTTTTGTATAAAATTAGATAAAGGTCAATTTTATATAAATGCTACACATACATTAATTACTGTACTTAAATGTATCTTTAAAACATTGAATATGTATACGTTTCTTTAAAATTGTGAACAATGTAAATACAGCTTTGCCATTCATAGGTCTAGTTTGTCAATATCTACTTGAACGATATTTCCGTTGAAGACGTACTTGTTTACCACAAAAGTACCTATCATTATAGATAAACATTGCTATATATATTTTCATTCATTTTCAGTCTAACCATTTCTACCCTAGATATTTTGATGAAATTTCTTGCATGAAGTTTTACTACTATATCAATTAATTTAAGATTAAAAACCCTGACATTTACCCTCTCGGTTTCATACTTATAAACTTTTACTTTGGATTCTATAGGACTTTGTTCGAATGTATCAATTGGCTTGGTCCAGGGGTTATATCAAAGTGAAATTGCTCAATGTCTTATCTATCTAGGGTAGAGATAATGAGACCCGGCCTTGCTAAGTATCGAATGAAAATATTGATACCAATGCTGGACAAGAATTATGTGTACTGTTGGTATCAACAGTCTCGTTTAAAGTCAGCATTTCGCAAATTCTTTGGTCGTTATAACGATTTAGTTTGCCAATACAATACCATTGGGTCAAATGCTTTCTGGCACGTTTCATACCGATTGTTAGGCCGTTCGTGGCACACTGATTTTGACTACAGATAACTCCGTTTTCCTGTTCAAGATATAGGGCTCACGGCGGGTGTGACCGATCGACAGGAGATGTTTACTCCTCCTAGATACCTGATCCCACCTCTGATATATCCAAGGGTCCGTGTTTGCCCAACTATATATTTTGTATTTCTTGCGGGAGTTATGAGATTGATCACTATTCGTTATCTTCGCCTCTCTAAATTTAGCATATAATGGCGTAGAAGAATTATTTTGTAAGGAAATAAAGCTGTTTACATTGCTAATATGTTGTTTTTTATGTTCTGTCAACAAATTCTTAGTCAAACGCCCACGGCCTCCTCGAATATGCGAGTTACGGGTAATGTTAATTTTGCATTTAAAAACCAATACGTAAGACATTTATAACATCGCACCAACGACTGCATGAACATACAAAGCTGTGCAGTCATGCGCATTCGACCTCCTAAATGTGTGTTTCAACATTAGAATTAATAAACCCGCACACATACTTTCACGCATGTACGTAAATACACACATATACATATATATGTATGCATGCATTGATGCATTTAATGTTATTACATAGGTATTTATGTATGTAATTCAATTACAGTAACTGCATACACACACCTTCCTATCTACCTATATGTACATGCATAAAAACAATGGGATTATCAGATTATCATTCAATCATATAACATAATATGTAATTGATATTTTGAAATTTACCAATATATGAGTAATTACATAACTGCTGAATTTAGACATTTTTTTTAAACAGGTGGGTACGACATTCCTAAAGTAGCAACAACCACGCTCGCTAGGTGGCGCGTCATGTTCTATTTTTATTTCTACAGGAAAAGTGGGACGAGGTTCCACCCTATATTTTACGGGCTAGTATGGATAAACCTAGAGTCTACGAATGATGCGAAGTTGATCGTTCGGATCTAAAATAGCTATATTTAGCGTATCTCACGTGATTAGGCACATTCCAGAAAATCCCTTTGAGATTGAAGCGATTGAGCAGAGCGAGTATATGTAAACATTTATTTAACGGTGAAATGCGCAACAAAGAGTGACATATTAATACATTTTATGCATGAATAAATTATTCTGAGGTCAAACATGGACGATAATTGCCCGTGTTCATATAGTATTTGATTGATTTAGATATCCAAGGAAAGATAACTCCCATTATTAACGTACTCTCAACGTACCGGTGGTATACAATGTTTATACATTTCTGAATAATGAGTGAATCTTTATTTTCATCAGAATCTTTTCCATCACACTCACAGACCAGGTCCCCATACCCCCTACCAGTGTCAATCTGTGACTGATAGCAGTGCGGTATTTAATTTGATATAGTCTAGAGGAAATTCGAAATATGGTAGTGACATTTCTTCCTCACTGAATTAGCTAGATTTTTAACGTTTAAAGAAAAGTGGGGTATGGACTGGGGGGTTGAAATGCTATTTGCCAAATTTTCAACAATATTAATTACAAGGCAAGGCAAAAGGGGTCATAAGCTACAGTACAGATGATGCAATTTTCACTTGCAAGTTGCACTGCCACTAGTTACACTTAATTAGTGACTTACTAACAGATAAATAAAGTAACTTACAAATATTTTATTTATTTATTTATCTATCATTTCATTTCATTTTTTTTAATATCATGGTTTGTACTTGAAGAGTCATCGCAATAAAGGGACATTAATTATTAGTGTTACCAAAAAATCTGATCATGCAGTTTTTAAATTTCTGAATTTTGAAAAAATAAAAATAAATAAATAATAGATTCTGATACCACTCAGCCCCCCGACTGGCCAGAGAGTTCTGCTTCTGTCAGTTCTGATGCAACTAGCTCAGCCCCCAGACTGGCCAGAGAGTCCACTGTTTCGGTAAATTCTGATAATGATGCAACTCAGCCCCCCCCCCCCCCCCACCCACCCACCCACCCCGACAGCTCTACCAGAAGTTCTCGGAAAAGACTTGCTGATGTTTAATAAATCAGTTTTCCTATTAATTTTACTTTTGCTCCTGTTCATCAGTTCATTAGGCTATGGCCCAATCTGATTAAATTTAAGATCGTTGATCCGCTCCGTACGTATTCCTCTTCCTTTCCTGTATTTGTGAAGTCCAGAGGTGAGATATATTCTTTCCAAACAACTAAGAATGTTCATGGAACAATGTAGTATTAATTGTTTTCCTTTTCTGTTGTATGCCTTATTTCAAGAAATAACTTTCAGGTAACTTTTTAATGTGAAATGGAACATTTTCAATTTTTGACAACCTGACGGTTGGGGTGTTTAAGACACTATACCTCATTTTCTGTAAGGAAGTGGAGTAAAAGGAATTCAGAATTGGATTCAGCATACTCAAAATTGGTAATTACACCTGCTTTTTATTGTTTTGGGTAATGGTGTTTCAAGAAATAAAGTTGGGTCACTTTTTGATGCGAAATGAAACATTTTCCGTTTTTGGCAACCTGACGGTAGGGGTGTTTAAGACACTATACCTCATTTTCTATAAGAAATTGGAGTAAAAGGAATCCAGATTTGAAATCAGCATACTCAAAATTGGTAATTACACCTGATTTTTATTGTTTTGGGTAATTTTTAAAAAAAAAAATGGGTGGTGGTTGCTACCTAAAGGCACCACCGTCTTCATAAATTTCTGGGCGTTACACCACGACCCTAAATCCTGGATAGAACTAGAGAAATTTTACCCTTATCGATACCTTGACGAAAATCGAAACCAGCAAAACCAGACAGCTGGCTTCCCTTTTCGGCAGGCCGCCGAGTTTGTTTGCGAGAAACCATCGCCAAACCGGAAATACTGCTGATGTGTGCAAATTTATCGTAACGGTTTCATATTCGTCTTTTGGACGGAGTCAAACCAAACCCTGAATTCAAAATGACCGGTTTTGGAATAGAATTACCCTCCGATTACAAAATATTAGTGAAGGAGAGAATTTAAAAGCCTTTAATATAAGCATTCAGATAAACCAGTGCATTATATAAGTTTTAGACTAAAACAAACACAGCGAAAACCGAAACCAAACTTCCTTAAAAATTGGACTTGGGTTTGTACCAGAGAACAACATGGTTTTCGTGAGCCGGATGAAAATAACACGGTACAAACATTCTCCCTTTATTAACCTGGTTTCGTTTTTATAGGCTTGTTCAATAACAATAAACGGTTATTCTTCTGTATATCTAGTATACGTATAGATGTATTTGAAGATTGTTAGATAATAATTATAATTTGATAATTCCTTCCAATTAGATTTAACCGCTGGTACTTTTGACAGGGACTACAAGGGGGTGAACTAGTATTCTTTACTCCAACTATTAAAGCAGAACGTAAATAATGTTAACATTCCTCTATCATAATATACCTGTAATCTCAGACCCAACTGAGATAATGCTGTATGTCAACTATTACATAAATCAACATATAAATTACATGATTTCATATATTAATTTAATGCTGTATAACAATGATAATTACATAAGTCGGCATATAAAATACGTAAATATCAATTTAAGCACATGGCAATGTTATTAAAGGGGTACTAGCTGTCATTTTGTCATAAAAAAAATTATTCAATGAACATTGTCCCAAGATTTTTTCCTGTACCAAATCACTTGGTACACCCCAAGTCTAAGCTTCATGGTTGGGTAACCGTGCCATTGTAGGTGTATTTATAATTATTAAACCAATAATTCTCAATGATTGGTAACAATCGAGGAAGGGCGTCGCGCTTTCTGAATATGGTGTAAAAATTGAATACAAAAACACAACACTTTGGCGACCAACAGAAACAGGAGATCAAACATGCTGATAGAGCGGTATCAATCTAAGATCAAGATCTCGATCTCTCTCTCTCTCTCTCTCTCTCTCTCTGTGAGGTATCTGTCAGTATGTTATGCCCCATTACTAACACTTCATAAAAATAGTACATATAAGATGTGTACCCACCATCTTGTGTTCGGGCTTCGGTCAATCTAAATTGTCATTTGAAACAAATTTAAAAGAAACTGGGACAGTTTTATATCACTCTATCAGCATATCTGATCCGTTTTTGTTGGTCACCAAAATAGTCTTTGTTTTCAAAATCATTTTCAGAAATGATATAGAGGAAACGCACAGAATTGTCTATCATGCCCGAAAGTGTCCATGTAAAGAATAGCTTTAGTAAGTTCTTAACTTAAATCTATTTGAAAAGACATGGCAGACACTCTTGAAACTTTTGTTTCAAATACTTGAATCACGATAAATGCTGATGATCTTGATTAAAGGATAAAGAATATGGAAGGGTTATGATAAATTAAAGAGAGACCACAAAGAATTTTCATTTCTCGTGTGAAACATGTGCTAATTATGTTGTTAAACGTTTCTCTTGCCACTCGATTTGGACTCTCGCGTTGCTCGGCACCAAATCTTTTGGTACTCAAGAAAAGTTTACCAACATATACTTATTTAAAAACCAATAATTATCAATGTTTGGTACTCAGGGAAATACTGAACATGGTGTTTCCACTTATTTGGTAAACAACCACACACACGCGCGCATTAGTAAATATCTGGTGGGCAACCAACAGAACAGGAGATCAGATAATTATACTGATAGAGTGATATAAAGGATATCTATTTTCTCTCTCTCTCTCTCTCTCTCTCTCTCTCTCTCTCTCTTTAAAACATGAAGATATTCTAAATGTGAAGAAAGAAAAGACATGATTATGTTTGAAAACTACTCGCCGTAGACCATCATCTGGCTGTTGAATACAGGTATACTTATCTTGAAGGTTCATGTGTACTAATTATCAAAACCAGCCAGTATAAAATTCTACCAATCAAGATAAATTCTGATGATTTTGATTAAAGGATAGATAATACAGAAGGTTTATGATAAGTTAAATAGAAACCACAAAGAGTTTAAGTACTCGTTGTTTAGGTCACAGGTGTCAAGGAAGTACAATGTATTACACAACAATTGTTAGGATTAACTACGGATTACTTCGTTTACCTGATCAAAATAGAGGGCTCACGATGGGCGTGACCAGCAGACAGAGGATGCTTTCTCCTCCTAGGCACCTGATCCCACATCTAGCGTGTACAGGATTCCGTGTTTGCCCTGCTCTTCATTTGTATTGTTTATCGGATTTATGAGATTGATCAATGTCCGTTATCATCAATAGTAATATGAAAGGTGAAGATAACGAACAGTGATCAATTTCATAACTCCTATTAGTATATAGTTTTTAAATCTTTTCCAGCAAGTATTACTTTCTGTAATTATTCTCATAAAATAGTCACAGTCGAACTCACTGGAAGGGGTAACGAAGTTTAGTTTAACAAAGAAACTATCACCGTGATCAAAATCATTTTGTCTTTAACCTGAATTTTGTAATGCTAGAATTTGGAAAATTTCTGATGTAAACTGGGAAACATGGCTGTTATACTCGTGTTCCGATTTGAAGATAGAAAACTTAAAAATACGATTCAACATCATCTAAGAATTTGAATGATATGAATGATGTGGACCAGTCAGATGCTTAGTTATTTTTACCACATGCATTAATTAGCATTAAGGTATTCCATGTATAACGAAAGGATAATGAACAATTTTGAAGGATTTAGATCAACATAAAAGTTTATAGTTAAATAATGATGAAAGTGAAGCAGATGAAATTCACATGACTGGTAAATGACTAGAAGCTGACCTTTTTGCACTTAAGACTTTTTGGAAGAGTTGTCTGCCCTTTGTAAAAATAAGAAAAATCTAATTTTCTAAAAATGTGTATGGTCAATGATTAATTTTATTTCATATTTTCATAAAATGAAAGTATATGTAACTTTCTACCAAGAGATAATTATGAAAATATAATTTGTTTTTAAAATATTGTAATAAAACATGTTTTTCCCATATACTTCAATGTTAAATTCTAGGTGAAATAAATCAGGCAGTAAACAAAATTTTGAAAATTCCTATGGTGGATTATTTTTATTTGACGGACCCTTCAAAATGATACCATGATTACAAATATTCCACCATCTATTTATTACATATATGTAGATATGAAATATGGTCATTATACATTGAATACCTTAAAGACCCCCCAAAAAACACCGTACGGTTGCTCCACGGATGACTGAATGTGGGCGGAGCTTATCCATGGTCAATGTTATTTACCTGGAATTTACCTGGCCAAGAGATCGGTTGTTGTGTGTATTTTTATGATATACACAGGAAATTTCTCAGGTTATTACAAATTATGCTTAGTGTCTTGATTTGTGCAAAAAAAAATAATTAAAATTTCTACCTACATGCATACCGCATTTCTATTTCCCGTAAACCTTCAAACTTGGTCATATTTATGTATTGCAAATGACAGGTTTAGCCCATTTCTAAACCTTTGCTTTTTAAAACTTCTAATTAAATTGTTATATATCGTATATAAATAATTTCCGAAATATAATATTACCCGGCGTTTCCAGGCACTTCCTGGTGTCCTGGGAGTTCGCAGTGTCGTGGGTGTAGTAGGTAAAATATCCATGTTTCGAGAGAATGAATAAATCCAAGTAGATCTGTGTACATGTACAACCAAATGAAGAATGGTCAAGATACCCCTCAATATGGGCCGTCTGTAGGGTTTCTGTAGCTGTAGTGTTTGCGTAATGGTGGTATCCCAAACAGAAGCTGACACGAAGTCTCCCCCCTCCTCTCTCTCTTTCTCTCTTTCTCTCTCTCTCTCTCTCTCTCTCTCTCTCTCTCTCTCTAGGGTTTCTGTGGACGTAGTGTTTGTGTAACGATGGCATCCCAAACAGAAGCTGACACGAAGTCTACACCCCCTCCCCTCTCTCTCTCTCTTTAGAGTTTCTGTGGACGTAGTGTTTGTGTAACGATGGTATCCCAAACAGAAGCTGACACATAGCTAGTCTACCCCCCCCCCCTTTCTCTCTCTCTCCCTTACTCTCAATCATTGACTAAATGAGTAATTATTGTCATACGTATGCAACACTATTGCCATGCCATATTATTTCATCTATATTATTGCTACAGTTTTACACATTTCTCTCTCTCTCTCTCTCTCTCTCTCTCTCTCTCTCTCTCTCTCTCTCTCTCTCTCTTTATAAACATAAAACCGTGATAAATTATAAATAGCTCAATAACTAACTCTCTCTCTCTCTCTCTCTCTCTCTCTCTCTCTCTCTCTCTCTCTCTCTCTATCTATCTTTATATATATAAAACCGTGATAAATTATAAATAGAAATATCTCAATAACTCTCTCTCTCTCTCTCTCTCTCTCTCTCTCTCTCTCTCTAAATATAAAGCCGTGATAAATTATAAATAGAAATATCTCAATAACTTATTTATGTTTTTTTTTACTGTTGTTTGATTTCTGATTGTGTAATTTATAATCCATGTGGTATCTCAAACAGAAGCATTTTTTAAACTATACTGTAACAGTTTTACGCATGGGCAATATAACCATTATACATGTTGATGTGCTGCGCCAATAAAGAATTGTTCATGTTTTTATAAATATAAAGCCACAATAAATCATTAATAGAAAATATTCCAATAACTTACTAGTATGTTTGTTTGGGTTTTTTTTTTATTATTATTGTTTGATTTCTGATTGTTTAATCTATAATACAGTATAAAGATGGAGAGAGAAAATACGATGATAAATTGCATTGTATAGGGGACGTTAGAAATTAAAATATTCTAGGTGCGAGTCAATGCTATCAAAACTCAAGTATACTGGGGCTTTCCTCGAGATCTGAAGACTGCCGGTCATCATTAGCCATGATTGTTATCAAAACATCTTTCTCAGGTAGCTGTAGACCACGGTCTCTGCAAACGTCAATCAACCTAAGCTATATTGTTAAAAGTTTGATTGACCAGCGGCTTATCATTGATCGTGACACAGGTAAAATTTGGGGGCGTTAATTATACTTGTTGGGACTTTAAAGACCGCAGTAAAAACTGAGTTTGGAATACATGAAATTTGAAAATATGGATCTAATATCTTTGTCGAATTTTATACATTTAAATCTCAAACAAATTTCTTGTTAATCATTATATTATTTACCAAATGAACAGACCTATTTCATTCTAAAACTACCTCCATTCCCTTGGTTTAAGTGCCCTCGTCAACAAGTCGATTGTAATCCATTCATTATCAATCTGATTCACTACCATTTCAGCTTTACCCACGTGTACGCTGGTATGGGTTAAATATCAGTAATGATTTTATATCAAAAGGCTGTATCGAAGAAAAAACAATAAAAAGACAACAAACAAGAAACATCAAAAATCTTCCCAGAAATATGCGAGCACAGTTCTACACCCCAGTGGATTTAAAGATTAACAAGGGTAAAATGGGGGGGTGGGGGGGGGGTGTGTCGGATAATTAATCAAAACAAGACAGCTTAATAATCACTAATATATCATACATAAACCGTGCATGTGTAGGCTCTAAATACAGTGTACAAATTGTTGTACATTGATGGTGCAGTGAGTGCGTTTCAAACCCGGGGAAATTAAATTGGCTTACGGTTTTGTTATCAATCAGTACACAGAATTTGGTCATAGTCATAAGCCACCATTGTGTCAAATACGAGCTTCTAATGTCCCCATATCAAAACGCTGTTGTCTACATACAAGGTGGGAAGGAAGGAATAGAAATGTAAACAGACAAACAGACAGACATTGTGATTCTTATCGACCATCTGAACCTTATTTGCAGGTATATACATCTCTGTAATGTGCATGTACAATTCCTATACGATTAATTTGTTGACTGTATGTTCGGCAATAAAGAAGGAGAGTCTTAAAATTTTAATTTTTTTTTTCACTTAATACTCTATATCAGTAGCGGATCAAGGGTTTTTTGGAAAAGGGAAGGGACATGTGAAAGTCAAGCATTAGTAGTCAAAATTACTGAAGCCTTTTTGAGTGCCAAATCTGGAGTTTTACTCGCATTTTTTTGATTTCAAAATGTTTTGGGCAGGGTTTGTAGTTTTTAACCTTATCATATGATTCCTTGTAAAAACGGGGGAAGGGCTTACCTCTAAATCCGCCACTGCATATAACTACACTGTACAAACCAGCCTTATTCTGGAGTACTCATGACCCAGGGACCAAAACATTTACTTTGGTAGATGCTTCCCACCCATTATCACTGCACAAACAGTCTCTACGTGAAATATCGGTTTAATTGAGATCAAAATAAAATTTAAAGAAATATTCTACATGTATATACTTGTTAGATAAAACTTAAAACCATGTCTTGTCATCAAAGCCCTTGGCTCGTCCTGCATGGCACATGCATGATACAGGCCTCTCTCCTCATTATTACTCGATGTCAAGTTTGATGCTCAAGAATCAAGAAGAGACTCTTTTTGTAAAAATGCATTTTCAATATATGGGCAATAGAACCACGCCATAGCAAAACCAATTCCAAGCCCAAAGTCCATTAATATAACAAGTTTGATATCAGCTTCTCTCCTCATCATGAAAATGTACCCCGACATATTCATGCAGCGACAGTTTGCGTATGTGGTGTGCCGGAAGTTTTCAAATGCTTAACATTTAATTATATTGAACTGGAAAAGGTAAAACAAAATGGACAGGGTTTTTCTCTCTTCTGTCTTATCTTGGTTATGTTTTAGCTGCCTTAAATCTGTAAAAGATGGCTAGGAATATCATAATCTCCTTAGATGAATGAACGTAATTTTATCAGTGTTGCTAATTCTTTTGTGAAGCAGCCAGCTTTATATTATTACGTTTCACTATGGTTACTAATGTCCTTTATAGTTGCATCACTGGTCATGTGTGGAGATACACAATGTAACGTAAATTAACCGGGAAAATTTCTGCTTAACTGATTATCAGGCTTTTAGAATTCCTCGGAACTATCGGGGCAACATTAGCAGCAAAGATGTAAATACATCATAGAAATAGTGACCATTTATTTTGGCAATCACCACATTGTCTTAAAATGTAGTATCAAATCATATATAATATCATAACAGATAAATTTAATATTATACCGGTAGTTTACAGGTAAGTTTTGGTATTCATAAATCGACGGATGGTGCAAATGTGATACAACATGAATATGAAGTATGTAGAACTATTGGAGTATGTGTTTATGTCATTTACATGTATGTAACCTTAGTCATTCATTATAGTTTTCCGTGAGCAATGGAAGAATACAGTGATTATAATTTCACTTATCTAAACATTTATCTAAAACCGACTTCTCCAAAAGTCACAGGACAGATGAATACTGAAACCAACTTAATAAAGCCAGGCGAGTTTTAAAAGGTTTCTTCAATGTCACCAGTTATAGGCACATATTCACATTTTGAAAAGGTGAAGATAACGAACAGTGATCAATCTCATAACTCCCAAATGGAATTCCAAATTAAGATTTGGGCAAACACAGACACCTGGACATATCGGTCACCCAGGAAGAGCAAGCATAACCTGTTGACCGGCCACACCCGCCGCGTGCCCCACATCCCTACAAAGCAAACGGAGCAATCTGCAGTCAAACCAGCGGGTAATGAACGGCCTAGCACCCGACCCAAATGACAGGCCGCGTCAGTAAACCAGATCGTCACGGCGACATCGGAACCCGCAAAATGCTGACCCCAAACCGAATCGACTGGGACATATCAAATCGACACATGAACGAAAATCAATACTGTCAACAGACAAAACGCCGTTGACATATCCAAACGCCGAGTCGTAGCCACAGCAAGAGAATCCCTCGCCCATGCAGAAGCCCTCGAATAAACTCTGCCCCACATGAACACAAAAACAGGTCAGCCAACAAAGAAGCACAACCTGTGCCTACGGGAACCCCAACAGTACGCTGAAAGACCCGACAACGAAGACAACGCCAACGAAGAACTCCAACATCCCTCCAACATCAACCTCAGAGCACCTGAGCAGGTCTCAATAAAGCAAGCTCTCGAATGACCGACCGCCAGCAACGAATATTTCCTTTTCTCATCCCCGCTGAAGAAGCAACCCGTCCATAATATCAACATTTTTGCAAATATTTTCTTATATGACTCAAGATCGATTCGTAAAACTTTCAGTGATAATCGACTGAGTGCAAAATCACTATCTTTTTTATTGGTTCTTTTTTCTTTTCTTTTCTTTTTTCTTGGTCGCTGCCGATACTTCAAGACACGGGGAATGATTTAAATCTAAAACGTTTGGTTTGTAAAACACTTCCCTGATAGTACTGTCAAATATAACAATTTCCATTTAGTATTACGAAATTAGTTCTGCAATAATTAACGACTGACAAAGTAACGACAAGTCTCAACAATATGATGATTCACAGGAAGAATCAAAACCAGTATTCACAGACACTAACTGTATATAATAGTAAAACAAACATAGTAAGTACTCAGTATTTAGCAAACACGGTGACCTGGTCGTTAGGACGCTTTGCACTTCGTAACTTGGAGGTCCAGGCATGCGTCAGAGCCACGTGTAAGACGTTCAACATAGGCAGTGAATGGACCCTTCGCCAAGCGTCCGACAGTAGAAGGGAAAAAGATCTGGGTATTTCGGATATGTTAATTTCAGTCCGGTTTGTGTATTATACCAAGTACATGTACCTAACTTCAGATTCAGATTCTTTATTTCCGTGAGCCCCAGGCTCATTGGATATCATATACATAAATACATTTATACAAACAAACAAAACTGGTATTATGGAGAGTGAGTAGACAACAATGTTACAACGATGTATAATTCACCTAACGTCCTTTTCAAATGTAACTATGAATGGCAAGATTCAAGGAGAATGAAATTCTGCTTTCCGGATATGTAAATTTATGTTTATGATATTGATCACTGTTCGTTATCTTCACCTTTTTATGTGTGAATGCAATTTTCTTATTTCTTTATCCTGGGTACCTGACCCCGCCTCTGGTATGCCCAGGAGTCCGTGCTTGCCCTTCTTTGACTTTTCTTTTCCTTATGGGATTTATGAGATTGATCACTATTCGTTATCTTCACTTTTTCATGGTTCAGTTTATACTGAAAACTTTGAATCTTCCCCACGAGGAACAGTTATTGTGAAACGTCAGGCAGCATTCCACATCATGACAAGTTGTATTTGCAAATTAAATCGACAAACGAATTTATGAAACGAGTCTGTTGAAACCTCTGTAACAGGACATTAACATATGCCCTTCAGTCCGTGACTAGTTAAAAGTGTGGCAAACTGACTGACATTTGTTTTGGTCAGTCCGATGGGACTGGTCAATTTTCTAAAACATGATTTGGGAAAGCATATTTATTGAATCGTAAACACACATTTGGCATTCCTCTGTAGATATCAGATGAACCAAATTAGTAAATATAAATCTCACCTAAGTGTTACAATATTGTCTAAGGCATATCGAGTTAAGTTCCGTTATTTTATTTTAATATAAACATGAACGAAATATGTTTATTTATTTCTGAAAAACTCTGGTGGACCGGTAAATTTTTCTGCGGACTGGTTGAAATTATACCCTATTAGTCCGGCTGGACTGGTGACATAAAGAGTTAGTTTCAAGCCCTACTGTAACATCAACATAATTGTCAGTAGCCTGACTCAATTCAAAAATTGATTATATGCAGAACATGCGAAGACATATCGAATTCATTCAGAGATATAAACACCACAAGTATACAAGTGTTGATGGAATATTGCTACATAAATATGGGAAGTCGACGATAGAGAAGCTGAAGCCATCCTGTTTGATTGTCATAACGTGGAGTTTAGAATGCCGTTAACGTCAATGTTCAATAGAATGTCCAAATGTGAAGCAGATAGAGAAGAATTTATTATGTCTTTTATTTCGATTTTACTGGGATATATCAAATTGACATACATGCATGAATGAAAATAAGTATTGTTATATACCGGTCTTGATGACGTCTCCATATGAGTGAAAAATCCTCGAGAGGGATGTTAAACAAGATACAATCAATAATATCATAGATATGGGGAAACGACGCACTATCAGATGATTCGAATACAAATTTGTTTTCGCTCCGTGCAAGAGTACATTAGAGATTCTTTGAGATTTTGATAGTATAGATAATTTTCAAAATATAGTTCAATTTTAAAATATTTGTATGACAGTTTTTTTTTTATAAATGCATTGTATTGAAGTATATTGGAGAAGATTATAAGGTTGCAAGAACTTGTATGCATACATAGGTGTTAAAGACATGAGAAGGCGCGGGGGTGGGGAATATAAAGGTCGTGTGTTCTCATGTATAACCTCTGTCTATGCCGACATTACAAGATTGTAAAACGCGTTGTCAACTTTCACATGCAAACATTTAACTTAGCTTAATTCATGATGCAATATTGTTTTACCGTTTGTAAACAAATTCATAAAATTCTGATTTTAATTACTATAAAACGTATTTGCCCGATTACAGGTGTTATCCAAGTTGCCTGTACATTAATCATTCTAATTCTGAAATTCCGTTCCGTAGTTATCAACAACCTTTAACTAACACACACGCAGAGAGAGAGAGAGAGAGAGAGAGAGAGACCTACGCATGGGCGTGCTCTTCACTCACTGTTTGCCGTACTCTTAATTAGACTACATAATAACAACAAGACTAGTATCGTCTCTAGATTTGGTGCTCGAGACACGTTATATGTAAATGAAAGGTGAAAATAACAAACGGTGATCAATCTCATAATTCCTATAAGGAATACAAAATAGAGAGTTGAGCGAACACGGACTCCTGGATATACATGTACATATACCAGAGGTGCAAACAAGTGTTTGAATTGCATCTCAGAATACTGAATATGAATAGCAAATGTTGATATGGTTTATTACATTTTTACAAAATCGATGAATAAAACAATAGTATAAAGTTATTGACTGTGTCCAAGGACCCGAGGATGTATCTGTTGCCCGAAGCTGTAGGCTGTATATAGGGTCAAGCAAAACAGCTGTTGTCCGAGGAGACAGTCTATGTAACTGTTTTGTTATACACCTTCATTTTTAGGTTTGAATTAGATGACAAATGGTTTGTTGACTTGAACTTTTAACAAATCAGAGTGATTGCGAAAATTTATCAACGTATACCCACTAGTTCAAAAGAAAACATAGTTACCCAATATCCTAATCAATAATCAATAATTACATTTGTTCATGTTTCTGCTCTTCGTCACATCTAATAAATTCTGTATCTCATCACCTGTCAAATCAATTAGCCTTGCCATTATGTAAACAAAGCAGCTGATCGAGAATCACGTGATTTGCGTAGCCAATAGAAATAGAGCAGACTATTGCCCGGTCAACAGTTCGTAAACTGTTGACCGGTCAATAGACCACGAGAGTGAGAGTTGATTTATTACAGTTAAAATGCTAATTGTTTATAGAGGAAAGAAATGAAGGTGTATAACAATGTCAGATGAAACACCTGGTCAAATTAGTATAGTTCTCAAACTGTGATGGGGGTGTAATGGAAATCAATGCAGTTCGTTAGACACCTTCATTTTTTCCTATATAAAACTAATACAATTTAGAACCAACATTTCAAGTGTTAAATCAACTCTCACACTCGTGGTCTATTGAACGGTCAACAGTTCACGAACTGTTGACCGGGCAATAGTCTGCTCCATTTTTATTGGCTATGCAAGTCACGTGATTCTCAATCTGCTGCTTTACGTAACGGCGAGGCTCACAGATTTGACAGATGATGAAATCCAGAATTTATTAGATATGACGAAGAGCAGAAACATAAAAAAAATGTAATTATTGATTATTAATTAGGATATTGGGTATGTTTTCTTTTAAACTAGTAGATACATTGATATATTTTCGCAGTCCCTCTGAATTGTTAAAAGTCAACAAACCATTTGAATATAATAAAAACCTAAAAATGAAGGTGGATAACAAAACAGTTATAGACTGTGTCCTCGGACAACAGCTGTTTTGTTTGACCCTTCAACGGATTTGTTGCCCTCAGCCTATGGCTTCGGGCAACAGATCCATTCTTGGGTCAAACAAAACAGTTGTTGTCCTCGGACGCAGTCAATAATTGTATAATATAAAAATATCTCAAATAGGCATGAACATGGATCCATGGATGTAGAGTTCTAATAAGTGGGCTAATAACTGTGGTTCATGTTGTGAAATGTAATATGTCACCCACATTGCTTTTGATCACCCAATGTGTCGCAATTCTGTACCAAGGGTATCAGTATGTAAATTGGTATAAAGGCTCGATATGACCTTGAACCACATTTTGAAATGGGGAAAAGTGGAGGGGAAACGATGTATCATGAATATCTTGTTGAAATGTATTTCCATATATAAACATTCGACCGAGTTCTGCTTCCCGCAGTGTTTTAGAGATTACAAAACATTCGTGAAAAACATTAATATTTATTGAATGTAGTGTTATTTGTTGTCGGAAAGCCTTGTTGTTTATCTGTTTTCCTGACATTTATTGGCGTGGAATATGACCCTGTTTGAAATTTTACTTCAATGAAATGCAATAAGCCCTTAGCGGAATATGAGTTACGCGACATTTACACTGTGTTACATCTTTTTATTTCGTTGTTTCTGAAATATTGGATTCCGAGAGAGAGACCACGACATACACACGCAGCTAGCAATGTCACAAGTGCACTCTGTCTAAATATACTGATGAAGGTTATAGTGTGCACTCTGTATAAATATACTGATGAAGGTTATAGTGTGCACTCTGTCTAAACACACTGATGAAGGTTATAGTGTGCACTCTGTCTAAATATACTGATGAAGGTTATAGTGTGCACTCTGTGTAAATATACAGATGAAGGTTATAGTAATATACTGATGACGGTTTGTCTAAATATACTGATGAAGGTTATAGTGTGCACTCTGTCTAAACACACTGATGAAGGTTATAGTGTGCACTCTGTCTAAACACACTGATGAAGGTTATAGTGTGCACTCTGTCTAAATATACTGATGAAGGTTATAGTGTGCACTCTGTGTAAATATACAGATGAAGGTTATAGTAATATACTGATGACGGTTTGTCTAAATATACTGATGAAGGTTATAGTGTGCACTCTGTCTAAACACACTGATGAAGGTTATAGTGTGCACTCTGTCTAAACACACTAATGAAGGTTATAGTGTGCACTCTGTCTAAATATACTGATGAAGGTTATAGTGTGCACTCTGTGTAAATATACAGATGAAGGTTATAGTAATATACTGATGACGGTTTGTCTAAATATACTGATGAAGGTTATAGTGTGCACTCTGTCTAAACACACTGATGAAGGTTATAGTGTGCACTCTGTCTAAACACACTGATGAAGGTTATAGTGTGCACTCTGTCTAAATATACTGATGAAGGTTATAGTGTGCACTCTGTCTAAATATACTGATGAAGGTTATAGTGTGCACTCTGTCTAAATATACTGATGACGGTTATAGTGTGCACTCTGTCTAAACACACTGATGAAGGTTATAGTGTGCACTCTGTCTAAATATACTGATGAAGGTTATAGTGTGCACTCTGTCTAAATATACTGATGAAGGTTATAGTGTGCACTCTGTCTAAATATACTGATGAAGGTTATTGTGTGCACTCTGTCTAAATATACTGATGAAGGTTATAGTGTGCACTCTGTCTAAATATACTGATGACGGTTATAGTGTGCACTCTGTCTAAATATACTGATGAAGGTTATAGTGTGCACTCTGTAAATATACTGATGACGGTTATAGTGTGCACTCTGTATAAATATAATGATGAAGGTTATAGTGTGTATTTGCGAAGAATTGGGACTCAGATCTTTTTAATGTTGTTGTACGTCAATTTTAGTCTTGGTTGTATTTTGTTTAACGTTCCGCTCGAGAATTTTTCACTGATATGGATACGTCATCATTACCGGTGAAGGGCTGCAAACTTTGATCAGGGAGGGATCTTTATCGTGCCATACCAGTTGTGACACGGGGCTTCGTTTCTTGCGGTCTCATCTGAATTAAGGGCTACCTCATCCCCTATAGTCGCCTCCTACGACAAGAAAGGGGTACTGAAGGCCTATTCTAACCCGGATTTTGATCTTGGGTAATTTATATTAATTTTTCTACAAGGACAAAGCATATCTAGTATGATTGATTGACTTTTACGTCCCGTCGAGAATGTTGCCAGCTGTAGGTGAATTTAAGTACCACAAATTTAAACCTATGCATAGCGCTCACGCAGTGTCAGTTTTTGTTACGTGCCAACGCCTGCCGCGACACCGGACCTCCGTTTTTGAGGTCATATCCGAGAGACCCGTGACTCTCTCTTCTTAATGCCGAGCGTTTGGCGAAGGATCATAAGTGAGTTATGAAATTGATCACTGTTTGTTATCTTCACCTTACATTAGTCGCTATCTATATTAACATCTTAAGTTTGATGCGGCCATGGCATGACCTCCCGGTTACGAAGCGAACGCTCTACCACTGAGCTACCGCGATCGGTCTAGTAGGAAGATAAAATGAATATCATAATATATGTATATCACAATATTGATTTTACAAAGACATGAATCAGTCTAAACGTTGTGACTTTTTGATTGATTGATTGTATAACGTCCCTCTTGAGAATTTTTCAATCATATGGAGACGTCACCAATACCGGTGAAAATAAAACTTATTAACTTTTTTTGAAAACTTCTGATAGGACACAAAGCGAAATTATCATGAAAAGGTGAAGATAATGAACAATAATCGATCTCATAGCTCCTACAAGGAATACAAAATCGAGAGTTTGGCAAACAGAGCAAGCATTCCCTGCCGACCGATCACACTCGCTGAGAGCCTTATATGTTGATTCACGAACTAAAAATATTCAAAAATTTAAGCATGTTTGAACCCATTTTTTGTTTTTAAAAACAGTAGAAAAATGGAACTATAACAGTTAGAGAAGATAATATTAAACGTGAAGTTGATATTGTAAATCTGCAGACATCCAGATGTGAACGTGCATGTTATAATAAGAAGGGTCATCTTTGCATGTGATCATCCTGATGATGAAGTTTGATAATCATTGATTAAAATGTTCGTTACTTATTAGTCGGACGATCGATGTTTCGTGCTTGGACTTCCTTTGACTATTTGACCTGAAAATTGATAGATTTCATTTACTAGTCATCAATAACCTGCTTATGAAGGCTGATGACAGTCAGACAAAGGGTTCTTAAGTTATTCCTTGGACGACATATAGATCGATGCATGCTATGAAGCCCGGTGACTTTCTTGTAGTCATGACCATCCTGTCTATGAGTGCCATGAATATAAAACATACTATCTATAACTGTAGAACATTATGGTTCATTCTTTGAAAGTTTTGTTTGCAGTATATGATCTGTCTGTATATTGTTTACAGTATAGTATTTATCTGTATGATGTTTACAGTATAGTAATAGCTTGTATATTGTTTACAGTATATTATTGTCTGTATATTATTGACAGTAAAGTATGTATCTGTATGATGTTTACAGTATAGTATTTGTTTGTATAATGTTTGCAGTATAGTATTTGTATATTGTTTACACTATATCATTTGTCTGTATATTGTTTATAGTTTACAGTATAGTATTAGCTTGTTTGTATATATTGTTTACAGTATAGTATTTGTTTGTATAATGTTTACAGTATAGTATTTATCTGTATGATGTTTACAGTATAGTATTTGTTTGTATAATGTTTACAGTATAGTATGTGTCTGTATATTGTTTACAGTATAGTATTTGTCTGTATATTGTTTATAGTTTATAGTATAGTATTAGCTTGTTTGTATATTGTTTACAGTGTAGTATTAGTTTGTCTGTATATTGTTTAAAGTATAGTATTTCTTTGTTTGTACATTCTTTTATTTTTTATTAAATTCTATTCGATATTTTTGTTTATAGTTTTGTTTGCAGTATATTATTTGTCTGTATATCATTTACAGTATAGTATTTGTCTGTGTATTGTTTACAGTATAGTATTTGTCTGTATATTATTGACATTATAGTATTTGTTTGTATATTATTGACAGTATAGTATTTGTCTGTGTATTGTTTACAGTATAGTATTTGTCTGTATATTATTGACATTATAGTATTTGTTTGTATATTATTGACAGTATAGTATGTGTCTGTGTATTGTTTACAGTATAGCATTAGTCTGTATATTGTTTACAGTATATTATATGTATATTATTGACAGTAAAGTAATTTTCTGTATATTTTATACAGTATATTATTTGTCTGTATATTATTTACAGTATAGTATTTGTCTGTATAATGTTTACAGTATAGGATTTGTCTGTATAATGTTTACAGTATAGTATTTGTTTGTATATTATATACAGTATAGTATTTTTTGGTATATTATTTACAGTATATTATTTGTCTGTATATTATCAACTGTAAAGTATTTGTTTCTATAATGTTTGCAGTATAGTATTTATCTGTATGATGTTTACAGTATAGTATTTGTTTGTATAATGTTTACAGTATAGTATTTGTTTGTATAATGTTTACAGTATAGTATTTGTTGGTATATTATTGACGGTAAAGTATTTATCTGTATGATGTTTACAGTATAGTATTTGTTTGTATAATGTGTGCAGTATAGTATTTGTCTGTATATTGTTTACACTACAGTATTTGTCTGTATATTGTTTATAGTTTACAGTATAGTATTAGTTTGTTTGTATATTGTTTACAGTGTAGTATTAGTTTGTCTGTATATTGTTTAAAGTATAGTATTTCTTTGTTTGTACATTATTTTATCAAATTCTATTCGATATTTTTGCACTCCTGTTGTGATGCCAACAGCTTAAATATTGACCTATGTATAGCGCTCAGAACCGCAGCTGTATTAGGACTGTAATTGTTTGGGGGGAAATTGGGACGTACCCGAGGGATACAAATTCACCTC
The DNA here is from genome assembly GCF_947568905.1 of Ostrea edulis. Lineage (NCBI taxonomy): Eukaryota > Metazoa > Mollusca > Bivalvia > Ostreida > Ostreidae > Ostrea > Ostrea edulis. Next base: position 40,735,305 of record NC_079167.1, read on the forward strand.
TTCTGATGTCGTCGCTGTATTCTAGCATTCCCGTCTTAAACGTCCTCAAGTAACTGGTTTCCAAGAGAACTATAGTATGCCTTGCTTGTTGTGAGAGACGACTAAATGGGGCGGTCCTTCGGATGAGACCGTAAAAACAGATGCCCCGTGTCACAGCAGATGTGGCACGATAGAGATCAGTGACTTTCACTTCTGATACTGGACGTTTGGCGAAGAACAGCCAGTACCTATGTTAAATATCTTAGATTTGAACGCAGCACCGACATCAACAATATATGCGATTATCATTTGTGCTGAAATGCGGAACGTTCCAGGTCCACACAATGCGATTAAAGATGATGGGGAAGTTCCGGGTCCACACAATGCGATTAAAGATGATGGGGAAGTTCTGGGTCCATACAATGCGATTATAGCTGTTGATGGGGAAGTTCCGGGTCCTCACAATGCGATTATAAATGTTGATGGGGAAATGCCGGGTCCTCGCAATGCGATCATAGCTGTTGATGGGGAAGTTCCGGGTCCACACAATGCGATTATAGATGTTGATGGGAATATCCGCTTGATAACTATAGACAGAGTTAAAAGAAACCCGTATACAAAGTTTACATAACTGTGGTTCAACTTGTAGGATGGGAGAGTCAGAGTCTGAACTGTAATGATTTGTTATGGTAGACTAACACCCTCCTCATTCATAAGATGAGTAGCAACATGCAATGAACTTAATATTTGTGGAAAAACAATGGATAAAAACCCCACAAAAAACAATGAATCCAAACACTGTCTCGATCTGGTATTGATCTGACCTTTCACTTTTATAACTAAGAAATCTCTATTGTGTAGTATATCCACTTCACGCCGTCCTTTGCTGATGCCTGATAAAGGTTAAAGATGGATAATGATGGTATCTTGCGTGTAAATTTGAAACGAGATGCTCATGGGCCTTAACAGTGTAAATTTGCTACTATTGTTTTTTCTTTATAGAAACCACGGCGCGCGATTGACGTAAATCGTACGTTCTTATTTTATTTAGGTTGGCCATACGAAATACAGTACAGGTGATGCACGTGGGGGATTCGTGTATTCGATTCGATTTGCATATCTTCAGTATCAAACTGTCAGTTTCATTTGATTGATCTATTTATTTTGATACTTGAATTCAGCATGCGCATGCTCTTGACTCTAGTTGACGAAGCCAAACAACTAAAATTCCTAAAACACACCATAATGTGTAGGAACGTTCGTGACCGAGCGGTATCGTTCATATCTACAACGTGTTTAAACGTTCGTCATCGCGCGAAGGTCGTTCATATCCATAACCTGTTTAAACGTTCGTCATCGCGCGACGATCGTTTACGTTAGCTCGTTTCAATTATTATTCTAATAATGGTGAATTTCTCAACGGAATTTCATTCATAGACAAAGATAGATTTTGTCATAACAAGATGTACTCTATCCACTGAGTTTCCAACGTGACCACAAATGGTGGTGGGGGGGGGGGGGGGGGCTAACAAGTTTAAGTTATTATCTAAGGTAAGTATATTTATGATCGACAATGCAGTTTGCAGTTCACTATTCGCAAATCAATATAAATGTAGTGAACTGCTTTCTAGAACGCAGTTAGCAATTCAAAATAAGAAAACTGGACTGGAATTCTAAGGACGGGGTGCTACTGAACAACTCCCAAAACTATGAAACTCTCTCTCTAGTTACGGAGATCCGCCCCTCCAATTTTTATTCATAATGCATTACATTTAGTGAATATACATCGAAGTCTCCTACCCCGGGATCTGACATTATGAGGGTAAGGTAATAGTGGTCAACTTCGACTATTGTGGGGGAAAAATGGGGATGGTGCTCTTTCTAGTTACTGAGATCTGCCCCTTGATCAATCTCTAGTTACGGAGATCCGCCCTTTATCAATCTAATCAATCCCAATATAGCGGCTGCACACGTTTACAAAGTATGCAACATTTCCACAAATGTTTGCAAAAAATAAATCATCGGGCTCCGAGAAAATCTCAAGATAAAAGGATTGAAATCAATATCATAACAAAATATTAAAAATACATTTATTTATGAAATATCAGCACAAGTATCTCAGAAAACGATCACAAACTTTATTATATTACATTGGCGGATCCAGAAAATTTGGGGGTGGGGGTGCGATCACAGTTTGTACCTTTTTCGCTCAAGTTTCGCCGGTTGTAAACCCCCAAACAAACAAAAAAGACATTTGTTTGAAAAATATTAAACTTAAGGCTGGTATCAAAACATTAACAATTTTGGTAGAGTGCTACATATACCTGTTCCTTCTAAATTTTATTTCAATATTTAGCATCCATAGCATTAAAGTCTAAAGAAGACGTTATTTCTATACATTACATTAAGGTATCCGATCCATAAAAGCATTTATTTTCACAGAAAGTCTATATCTGTAGCACTAAATCTTTTGTGAAAACAAAATGCCTGATTTCTAGTGAGATAAAGATGGCAGAGAAAGTAGATGATGCCACATCTATTTATAATGAATTCGATTTTTTTGTCAGAGTTATCTCCCCTTGTAGAAATGTAGAAAAATTAAATATTTTCATAATTTGTATGGTGATCTTTACTTTTCTTCACATATTTTGAAAGACCATGGTAAAAGGAAGCTTTTTCACCATGAGCTTTCTTTGAAAATTATATTTTAATTGATTTTATGTCAGAAATGTGTTTTTCACATAGGAATTAATGTTAATCTCTAAAACAGATATTTCTCATATGTCTTGTCAATTTTGAAAATTCGTCTTGTGAATCACGGTGTATGTTAATTATCTTTCATTTGATACCAAGTTTTGTATTATATAACAATTAATTATTGGACGAAAATGGGGATTTTATGGATCGGATACCTTAAGACAGCGTACCAAGTATGACTTCGCTCCGGTGATCATGAAATCTACAATTTTGGCAGAAGCCTTCCTTCGACAAACGAGATTGAATGATTGTATAATCTGTAATGTCCCTCTCGATAATTTTTCACTCATTTGAAGACGTCATCATTGCCGGTGAAAGGCTGCAAAACTTATGCCTACGCTCGGCGCTTACTGCCTTTGAGCAGGGAGAGATCTTTATCATTTCTCACCTGCTGTGACACGGGGCCTCTGTTTTTGCGGTCTTATCCGAAGGACCGCCTCATTTAGTCGCCTCTTACAACCAAGTGTTACTGATGGCTTATTCTAACCCGGATCCGCATAGGAAGCGAGAAACGGGATGGTTTCAGCTTCTACATCGTCAATCTTCTCCATCGTCAACCTTCTACATCGTCAACTTTCCATATTTATGTAGCAATATTCCATTATCACCTACATATGGTGTTTATGTCTCTCAACTGATTCGAAACGCAAGAGTTTGTTCTGCTTGTGATCAGTTTTTAAATCGAGGGAGGCTACTGACAAACAAGTTGATGTTACAGGAGTTTCAACAGTCTTGTTTAAAGTCGGCATTTTTATACCCGCACTTTCTAAAGAAAGTTCGGGTATATTGTTTTTATCTCGGTCCGTCCGTCCATCCGTCCGTCCGTCCGTCTGTCCCGGTTGTTGTCACTAAAACTGTGTCCACATTTACAGCGCAATCCAAATGATATTCTAGGAGCTGAATAGCAAAGTCCTGTAGATGTGCAATAAGGTTTCAGAATGTTCATATTGGCCCCAGGGGGCAAATAGGGCCTGAAAAATGACATTTTCTAACATAAAGCTTGTCACTTAAACTCCATCTACATCTGTAGGAGAAGTCACATGATATTCTAGGAGCTGAATAGTAATGTCCTGTAGATGTGCAATAAGGTTTCGGAACTTTCATATTGGCCCCAGGGGGCAAATAAGGGCCGAAAAATGACGTTTTCTATCACAAAGCTTGTCACTTAAACTCCATCTACATCTTTAGGAATAGTCACATGATATTTAGGGAGCTGAATAGTAATGTCCTGTAGATGTGCAATAAGGTTTTGGAATTTTCATATTGGCCCCAGGGGGCAAATAGGGGCCGAAAAATGACGTTTTCTATCATAAAACTCCATCTACATCTTTAGGAGTAGTCACATGATATTCTAGGATTGTTGACCTTGAATGACCTTGAAAGTGGGTCAAGGTCAAAGGTCAAGATCACTTTCTCCTCCACAAAGTCTTAGGTGGTTGACCTTTAAAAATGGGGTCAAAAGTCAAGGTCACTCTTCAAGATGTGGGTCTCCACAAGCGACGCAACATTGAGTATGTACGCCATTCCAAAGGAAGTCTATATCCCCTTCCTTCACGGGATTCAGCATGATAGCTGTCTGCACCAAGTACTTGCGAGACACAGATAGATGACTGACACTCTACGCATAACTTGGAAAACAGTCTCCATGGGAAAGCCCTGTCAATGTCAGGGAGGACTGCATAAACCAACCAAGTGCCAATTTACATATCTGCCCAATGTTCAACAGTAGGACACTGGTACTGATCTTTAAGTAATACACAAAATTGACACTCTACACAAACTGATAACCCCTACCCCCCAGAAAAAAAGAAAATTAAAACAAATACACATACATGATACACAGAAAGAGTTAAACATGTACATTTCACCTTCTGTAATATTGTAAACCAATAAATGAATAAAAAATGATTAAAAAAAAAAAAAAAAAAAAGAAATGATAAATAAAATAAATCAACAAGCCAGACTTGCCTGATCAGGAATGATGCAATATCCTCTGTTCAGACTCTATACTCAGGAAACAATTTCTTTGTGCCTTTAAATCCAAGTGAACTCACTGAAATGACATCCACGTCCACACATGTACATAAATCATCCAACGAGGAAATGCGCAGCTTTCCCTCCTGTCGTCCGTTTACTGCATCCTCAAAATTGAAAGTAGAAATCCCCGCCAACCAACTTTCTCACATGTCACTGTTTCGGATCCTATAAAAAGCCACTTTATCAATGTACAATGATCACCATCATGCATTCAAACACAAATAAACAACATTGATATCATTCAAACTCCATTATTTCTTCTCTTTATATCATCTAGTATTTAACCTGGTCACATTACCTTCGTAAATATTTTGCTCACTAAAACGCCATGACGGGTCAAATGATCATAGTTATATTTAGAGAGGGGAAAAGTGGAATATGACGATGAGTAGTATAAGCCCTCCCGATAGGGGGTTCAACTGAGTGCACTTTTTATGCAAATGAGGTCAAGCAAGGGCGGCTTTTGATTGGTCAAGCGGTGTCGGGGTCAACGGAGTGCACTAGGACGGGGTCAACCCCAGCAGGGGTTGTAGGCCGGTGAATAGGCTGGCCTATGGCCGCTGGTCTAATTTTAGCATGCGGTACTTTCGCTTTGAGTTCCTGGAAAAGGAACCTGGAGCTATTTTTCTGAAAATCGGTATAAAATCCAGTGAAATCCTGTGAAATCCTATGTATTCCTGTGTATTAAATCTAAAGAATAACACAAGGTTTTAAGTTGACATGTTTATTAAAGAACAATGGTACAATCCCCAGAGCTGGCACGGTACCTAGTTTTACCCAGCGCTGTCTATAGGTAATATATAAAGCGGCGCGCGGTGCATTGGGTGTCACTTTCGACATCATGTCAGACAAGTTACCTAGTGGACTTCCACGGAGTTATATTGAACAGCGCTTGAGATTTTTGAATGATCAGCTGAACAGACAACGGCAGCGTGAATTACAACTCCGCAGAGAGAATCAACGGCGATTACAGTATTTACAGCGGGGAGGAGGGAAAAAGAAACTCATTTCGGATTATTACAAAATTCAACTGGAACGAGGACGTCAATCACGGAAATTTAAAGTCAAGGAAAATGTCTACAATGTTGCCTTCAAGCCTATTCCAGAGAAAGAAAATACAGCCTTCATTCGTCGCCTCTTCCGGGATATGTTAAAAAATGTGAAACAGGAAATGCAGTGCAATCCCAATGATTATCTACGTTTAAATATTCGGCACCCGTCTCTGGATTCAGCTATTTGGTACGAATTTACGCAGTCCAATCAGCTCAACGAGGACAAAATTCTGAACAAAATAGAAGCCGTGCAGCAATCTAAAAAGGAATTCCTAATCACCGACGGGGCAGTGCAGATGGATTTTTTCCATGTCAAATATCCACAAGGCAGCGGGTGCACTAAGAAAAAACATCTACACGTGGATAAGGAGAAATTCAAAACCTCTAAGAGAGCGATCGTTCGCATTCAAAATCCTGAGGATTCTCTCTGCTTGTCCCGGGCTATTGTGGTAGCACGTCTACACGGCCAGAAATCAAACGACCCGGCATGGGAAACGAGATGGTTACGCATGAGAAAAGGGGATAAAGATTCTCTCGATCAGAAACGAGAAGCGATAGCCTTGATGGAACAAGCTGGGTGTGTTATGAACCAGCCGTGTGGGCCGCGTGAATGGGAGCAATTACAACACGCGCTCGCCCCGCAGTATCGATTGAAAATATTTCAATTCAAAACGAATACAGCTCGTTTACGACTGGAACCTATTTACAAAGGACCGGGAAACGGGACTTGTTTGAATATCCTGCTGGATAACGAGCATTACGATGCCATTGTGTCTATGCCTGGAGTGACGGAAAACAAATACTATTGCGATTATTGCGATGTTGGCTACAGTCACATTGAAGAACATCGGACCGTCTGTCCTCATCGATGCTCATTTTGTTTAGCCGATACCCCCTGTATCCCGGACGGGACTCAGACGAATTGCCCTCATTGTAAGGGATTTTTCAGAAATGCAGCTTGTTACCAGACCCACTTGAAACCTTACAGCACTAATACAACGACCACGGTCTGCAGTTTAATGGGGCGCTGTAACCAGTGTCAGAAATGGATGTCCAAGAAATTATTAAAACGCCACGCGTGTGGGGGTCAAACCGAATGCCGCATCTGTCACAAAGTCGTCACCATGCCTCATCACTGCTTTGTACAGACGAAACCCAAACCTAAGAAAGAAAAAGAAGAAGAAGAGGAGTTGAAAATATACATTTATTACGATTTCGAATGCAGTCAGGAAAACGGTATTCACATCCCCAATTTATGCGTGGCAGAACGTGTGTGTCAACATTGCGACAGTGTGGATATCGACAAGCCCTGTTCTCATTGTGAAGGATTCGGATCACAACGCCGCTTCCTATTTCAAGGACCCGACACGTTAAAACAGTTTATGGAATGGCTCTTACAGAGCGAGACCGATGAGCAAGGTTATGTGGAACTCAAACACGATGAAGCCACCATCATTGCCCACAATTTCAAAGGATACGATGGGCAGTTTATTTTGAATTACCTGGTGCACACGGCGTGTATCAAACCCACCGTCATCCTGAACGGTAGTAAAATCTTATCCATGCAAGTCTTGGGGTTGAGATTCATCGATTCTTACAACTTTCTACCCTTTGCTCTTGCCAAGATGCCCTCTGCTTTCGGATTAACGGAATTGAAAAAAGGATATTTCCCGCACTTTTTCAACACGACAGAGAACCAGCAGTATGTGGGTCCTTACCCGGCCGCTCATTTCTACAATCCTGACGATATGTCCACCGCCAATCGTGAAGCCTTCTATACTTGGTACCATCAACAAGAGGGCAAAGTCTTTGATTTCCAGAAAGAATTCTTAGCTTACTGCATCTCGGATGTGGATATTTTACGCCGGTGTTGTGCCCATTTCAAGTCCACCCTGTTTGATCTGATGGAAGTAGACCCCTTTCAAGAATCCATCACGTTTGCCAGCACGGCTAATTTAGCCTACCGACGAGGATTCATGGTTGAAAATACCATCGCCATCATTCCTAATATGGGCTACCGGCCAGCACGACGATATTCAGCTAAAGCTTGTCGATGGCTCGCCTGGCTAGAACATCAACATCACTGCATACGACATGCTAGAAATGGGGGCGAAGTCACGCTTGGACCCTATACAGTAGATGGGTATGATGAGGAATCTCGTATCGTGTACGAATTCTATGGCTGTTACTGGCACGGCTGTCCCACCTGTTTCCCGAATCTGTTGACTGACATGCATCCTCATCGTGTTCAGCATACGTATCAAGACCTCTACCTGGACACCTTAAAACGAGCCAGTGCTTTAGAAGACCAAGGCTATACAGTCGTGAGCATATGGGAACACGAGTTTGATCGTCAGACCCAGACCAATCCCGACTTACAGGAATTTTTACAAGGAGTCGATATACAAGATCCTTTGAATCCCCGTGACGCTTTGTACGGAGGCCGGACCAATGCTACACGACTGTATTGTGAGGAGGGTGACATGCGATACGTGGATGTCTGTTCCCTGTACCCGTACGTGTTGAAATACAAGCCATTTCCCGTCCAACATCCCCAAGTCATCACCAGCCATTTCACCGATGTCAGAGACTATTTCGGGCTCATTCGTTGTCGTGTCCTCCCACCCCGAGAGCTGTATCACCCCGTATTACCTTACAAGACCGGGGGCAAATTACTCTTTCCCTTATGCCGCACCTGTGCGGAACAGCGCAACTTAGAACCCGACGAGCGGTGCCAGCACACCGATTCTGAACGCAGTCTCACTGGCACCTGGGTGACCACCGAACTTCACAAAGCATTAGATCTAGGCTATCGTCTCGACCGCATTTACGAAGTTTGGCATTTTGAGAAAACCAGTGACCACTTATTTCGAGCGTATATCAACACCTTTTTGAAAATTAAACAAGAAGCTTCCGGATTCCCCGAGGATTGTCAAACAGCCCAACAGCAGCAACATTACATTGAGGAAATTCAGCAACGAGAAGGCATTGCCATGAACCCGGCAGACATCCAGAAAAATCCGGTCCGAAGAACCATTGCCAAACTCTTTTTAAATTGTTTGTGGGGAAAATTTGCTCAACGATTACAATTACCCAAATCCCTGTATCTCACGGAAGAAGAAGAATTACAACAGAAATTACAAGATGCCACTTTAGAAGTCAAAGGCATCGAACTCTTAGAAAATCGTGAACGCCCCGAATGCGATATGATGCTGATCAATTATCAGGAGAAAGAAGAATTTTTAGAAGACTGCCCCTTTGGAAACGTGGTGCTGGCGTGTTTTACAACAGCTCATGCTCGTTTACATTTGTACGAGACGTTACAGCCTTTGGGAGAGCGTGTCTTATACTTTGACACGGATAGTATCATCTATCAGCACGACGAGAGCCAGTTCAATCCGACCATTATCAACAGTTTAGGCGGCTGGACCGATGAATTGGGTGGAGATCGTATCATCAAGTACATGTCGGGCGGGCCCAAAAATTATGCATACGAGACCCAGGGGGAAAAATCTGTCTGCAAAGTCAAAGGATTGACACTCAATTATCGTGCCTCTAGAGTCGTGTCTCTCGATACGTTGGAAAAAATGTTAAAAGGAGAAGAAGAAGAAGTCCATGTCCGCTATCCGCACTTTATTCAACGAACCCGCCAACATGATGTGCGAACCATTCCTCTGGTGAAGAAATACCGCATGGTGTATGATAAACGTCAACGTATTCATAACTATGACACGCTGCCTTACGGGTATTAAAAAGGACATGCTAGAGAAAACCATCAGTCGGCAAAAATGACGGACTACGAATCACTACATAACCCGGGTACACCACGTTATGCTCTACTGTCAGATCGAGTAGCGTCGTTTGAAAATGCTCCCGAACACTTGCAGAAGCTATTACCTACCATTGCAGAAGCGGGATACTTTTACAAAGGGTACGGGGATAGCACGTGCTGTTTTTATTGCAACTTTGGACTTCACCATTGGGGAGCTGTCGACAATCCTTGGATACAACATGCTTATTGGTATCCTCACTGTCCTTACCTGAAGTGTAATAAGGGCAAAGAATGGGTACGCCAAATGTTCGACGCCGTTAGCCGAATGCGAGACACGGGGAAGGATTGGGGAGACTTGTCTGTAGACAGTGTGGAGAATCCGGCTACGACGACGGAGAAATGTCATCTGTGTTTAGAAAGAGACTTGAGAATAGCTTTTTTACCTTGTGGTCATTTATGTACTTGTGCTATATGTGCTACGGGACTGAAACAATGTCCTATTTGTAGACATAGTGTTGAGCAAGCTGTACGTATTTTTATTTGTTAATAAATATGTATGATCCCATGAACTTGTGTCATTTATCAAGATGTATACCTACGAGACACTTGAGCCTTTTCAGTTGAAACATGAATTTACCATGGTGGTGGCTGGACCCTCTAAATCGGGTAAAACAGAATTTGTGAAGCAACTGGTACAAAATACGCAGTGGATTGCACCGCCTCCCGAAAAGATAGTATGGTGTTATCGAGAATGGCAGTCCGCGTACGAATCCTTACAGGACAAGGTCACTTTTATCCGCAATATACCTCAAGACGATGAGCAGATAGTGGCGGATCTCAGTACGCGTCATCTACTCATTTTTGATGATATGATGGGAGGTAAAGCCATCGAATCGATTGTCGACTGGTTTACGCGCAAAGCGCATCATCGCAATACCAGTGTCATTTATATCACACAAAATCTGTTTGATCGAGCAGTACAACATCGTACCATCAGTCTGAATGCTCACTATCTTGTGCTGTTTAAAAATCCTCGAGATAAATCTCAGATTGGGGTGTTAAGTCGGCAATTACAAATGCCGCATTTACTTCCAGCCTATGAGGACGCCACCCGTGTACCTCACGGGTATTTACTAGTGGACTTGAGTCCTCAGACGTCGGACGATTTAAGATTAAGAAGTCAACTCTTTACCAACTTGGCTGTGCACATGCCCCCGAGAGTATAAATAATGTCACATCATGGGCAGGTGTATCATTCGAAAGACAGTCTTCACCATGGGTAGACCTTCCGCGAAGAGTAAATTAGTCAAAACGTTACGCCGTTTACAACGGGAACGGGATCCCGTTCAACGGAGCCATCTCATTGAATTAGGACGTAGAGCCTTACTCAACTGGTTTGCGATGGGCGCTCGAAATTTATTGCGAGGCGTCTTACCAGGCAATAAAATCACTCAGCGGTTCATTCAATCCCATCGCCAAGACTTGAGTGTCATTGCCGATAAGAAGTCCAATGAAGAAGAGCGTAAAAAAGCCATTTTGAAACGAGGAGGCGCCGGATTCTTAGGAGGGACCATTATCCGTCATTTATTCAAATGGGAAACAGGCCGTAAGCCCCGTGGGGGACAACCCAAGAAAACCAAGAAACCACGGGCTAAGAAAGCTAAAAAATCACCTCAGAGAATTCCTAAACTCATTATTCGCTTACCTAAGAAGACACCTAAGAAGTCCCCTAAGAAGTCCCCTAAGAAATCCCCTAAGAAGACACCTCTCAGGATGAAGAATCCGTTTCCCAATTGGGCTCCAAAGAAAACCCCTCTCATTGTGAAGATGCCGTTTCCCAAGGCCACTCCCCCCAAGGTCACTAAAACGTTAGCCAATCTGAAAGCCGGATTAGCTCAAAAGAAAATGGAACGACCCATGCATGGGCCTATAGGAAGTTCCAGAACCAGTGATACTGCTCTACCGAGTTTTGCTCATACCTTTGGAAGCATGAAATTTCAACCCTTAACCACCTCAACACCGGTTCAGGTGAAAAAGAAATATAAATGTAAATTTTGCCCTCTGGTCTTCAATGCGAGAGAGAACCGCAATCGTCACGAAGAGACCGTCCATCACAAGCGTTTTGATCCTAAACATCCGAGTGCCGTTGTCCTGGACTAGGTATAAAAAGGAGGGGGAAGGTGTTCCACCCTTCATTACCATGGCTCATACGAAGAAGTGTGAATGTCGATTACGACCTCATTTACCGCTCTTGCAGACGTTAGCGGCTCCTCACTATTCCAGCAAATTAAAGACAGAGGTGTTGAAACATTGTTCCAATGACTGCATTTTAAAGATTTGTGAGATTGTGTACAATCTATTAAAAGGGGTGATTCCTCTCAATCCTACTCAGAAGCGACAACTGGGTCGAAAGAAACACATCTTAAGACGCTTAGTCCACCCTCAACCCGTGAAAAAACGACGAGGTATACTCATCCACCAAAAAGGATTGGGTTCGTTTGTGTGTGGCAAGATTTGTAAGAAATCATGAGTCGAAAAATGGTGTTGGTACCGGAAGCGATGCTCAACGAATTAAAAGGCAAATTACCTAAACCTCCCGAATTTACCTCGACTATTGGTTTACGCAGTGATTTGGACGAGATTGAACATCGAGATGATTTAACCGAGAAAGAAAAAGTGGGGTTGTACGGTCATCAACTTCATCGCTATCGTCAATATTTACAACAAGCTCGACATCCCACCCCAGTGACTCTACCCTCCCCAACCACTGCAGCCAGTGCCGCCTCACCACCCTCAGCCGCCTCAGCATCCGATGACTTGGAGGAACAGATTATCAAAAGCGTCAATAAACCGGGTCGAAAGAAAGCAGGTTTATTACTCGATCATCTCAAGAAATCCAAAGTGGTGACTTGGAATAAAGAAGGAGAAATCAGTTATAGAGGACGCAGGGTTCCCGATTCCAATATTGTGGATTTAATGACCGAAGCCCAACGACAAAGACCCTTAAGACATCGTGATCCCCCCACGGGATTAGAGGAATTTGCTCAAGCGTTAAAAGAGACTCATGCTCCCAAAGGATATGTGAACAATCGGGATGTTATAAAAGCCATGGACAAACCAGGGAAAATCAGTACGCCTAGACCTCTAGAGGAAGAGGAGAGCGGATTTCAAGAAATCTCTGGTTTTGACCAATCGTTCTATGAAACTCCCAGACGAATGATGACCCCTAAAAATATCTGGGAGGCCAGTAAAAAGACATCACGTGAAATTGGAAAATGGTTAAATCTACCATGAAACCAGAACAGATCTTACAGCGACTGTATTACGATCCCAAGACAGGGTATGGGGGAGTCCAGGCGTTGTATCGTCAAGTGCGTCAATTAGGACACAAGATTACCCTGTCTCAAATTCGAGAATGGGTGAAAGCTCAAGATACCTATACCTTGCATAAACCGATACGGAGGAAATTCAAGCGACGACAAACACGAGTGACGGACATGGATGAACAATGGCAATTAGATTTAGCCGATGTCTCCAGCTTGAAACAAGACAATAATGGGTATACGTTTTTATTATGTGCCATTGACGTGCTGTCTAAATATGCCTGGGTCGTGCCTTTAAAACAGAAAACGGGGAAAGAAATGATACGAGGCTTACGACGGATTTTTCGAGAGGGACGTCGCCCCGTGCGCATTCAGTCCGATCAAGGAAAAGAATTTACCAATAAAGAATTTCGTCAAGCCTTCAAATCCATTCATTTCTTTACGACCCGTAATGCCGAAACCAAAGCCAGTATTGTGGAACGTTTTCAACGGACGCTGAAAGCACGCATGTGGCGGTATTTTACACGTCATAAAACACGACGGTATGTCGCTGTCTTGGCCGATCTGGTGTATGGTTACAATCATACCTATCATCGCAGTATCCGGCGAGCTCCTGCTCAAGTCAATGCCAAGAATGTCTTGACCGTATGGAAAACCTTGTATGGAAAACAGAGTGCCGATACCACGAGTCGCTTGCAAGTGGGGGATCGTGTACGCATTAGTAAAGCCAAACGTACGTTTGAAAAAGGATATTTACCGAATTGGACCAAAGAACTGTTTACCATCTCTAGAAAAGTGCCAGGACGAAACGTCTATCGCATTCAAGATGATCACGGGGAAGAATTAGAAGGAACGTTTTACGAGAAGGAATTACAACAAGTGATTAAAGACGATGATGTCTATGAAGTGGAGGAAATCTTAGGGTATAAAAAGCGGCGTGTGGGAAAAAAAGTCATTTCAGAAGTCAAAGTGCGTTGGAAAGGATATCCTCCCAGTTTTGATTCATGGATTCCGCAAGCGGATCTCATTCGGCCATGACCAACCAGTGGACTTTCTTGGGTGAAAAAGTCCCCCGAGCAGAAATTGTGTATTTTGCACAATTATTCCTGTGTTTAACCATCATTATCACCTCGGTCGTGATGTTAGCCTTAGGCGATCCCAATCGCGATTTTTGGATGGTGACCTTAAGTTCTCTCGTGGGTTACGTCATGCCTAGTCCACAAATGACGTTAGCGAGCCCGAGTATAAAACAGGAACGATCTTCTTCAGATTCACCAGTTCACCATGGTTAAGCCACAGTACGCCTGGAAACAAGAGGGGAAGAAAAGTACCTGGTTCTGGGATAAGCAGATGTGTTTGATGCATTGTAAACAACACAAAGTGTTAGATCAACCGGTGTACTTGTACAAACGTATACTGATACCTCACGGATGGTCAGCCTTTATCATGAAGACCAAGTATCAAGAGTTTCGTTGGAAAGTCAAAGCCTTCTGGGGATTGATGGGACGACAAGACGAATCCGATTGGACCTTAAATGATAGTCCTTGGTTTGACCATTCCGAGGACTGTCTCCGACATTTCAAAGACATGATCAATGAAGGTTATGATGTAGCCGATTGCTGGGGAACCCGACACTATCTAGTGATGCGACGACGCTTAGTCCCGAGACGAACCCTGACGTTACCAGACTCGGATGCGTTGATGTGGGGTGGTGGTGGTCGCGATCAAGAAGAATGACATGTAAAATTGTGTATTAACATTATGTTGTATGTTCAATAAAATATGAAAATGTTCATTGTGTTATGAGTATAAATAGAGAAGGAAACAGAGACAGGGGCTCATTTAAGACATCATGGCTGGAGGAGAAGGGTTTTACATGACTCTGTTGAGTGATGGGTCGATGGAATCGTTTCCGACGAATACGACTGCTCAATTTAAAACGTTATTGCCACACACCATGGACTTAACGGATGGAGCATGGGAAGTCGGATTGACCGAAATGATGTACTCGGCCAACTTACAAAACGTATCGGATAGCGAGGCTTATGTGGACGTTCTCATTCCAGATCCGTATACGCAACATGTCCAAGATCCCAACACTTATAAATGGGAAAGATTTAAGACAGAGAATATGGGCAAAGTCACGATGGCCAGGTGTGAGGTGGTGGTCCCCTGGGCTCTGACCCCATGGTCCCATCTCTTTGCGGGAGGGGATAGTTTATTTCCCTTCGATATCATTCGCATTCACTTCCGACCCGGAGCTTATACACAACCTTTGGCGTTAATCAATGAAATCAACGCAGCCTTAAGGAGAACCCTGTGGAAAGTATGGAGCGAGTTAGGGAATCCTAACGACGAGGGGAACAACCAGATCTTAGTGTATCACCCCGAGTACGATCGTGTCGAGTATCAGTTTAATGGGAAAGCACTGAGAACCACCCCCATGTGCATTCGTTTCCCTACGCCCTTAGCGTACAAGCTAGGTCTGGATAGTGACAAAATGATCCTGGGCGATGAAACCATGACGAAATGGATCAACGTGAATTACTTGGGGAACACGACCATGGATGTCTACGACAATCTGAAAGCCATGTATGTGTATTGTGACATTGTGGATCCTCAAGTGGTGGGCACCAACAAATTGAAATTATTGAGAGTCGTCCCCTGTACGGGTCAATACGACGATCGACAACAAGCCCGTTGGGAACCGATTCGAGCCGAATATTTGAAACTGAGTAAGAAATATTTCGATACCATTGAGGTACACATCATGAATTCTTTAGGGCGTCCTATGGGGTTTTTAAATGGGCGCTCCTTAGTCAAACTTCATTTCCGCAAAGTGTATTGAAAGATGAAGTACCATCGAGGAGTCAGACGCCAGAAAGGACACGGAATCTGGTTTCTCATTCCATGGATTGCCAATGCCATTGTGGGTCAAGCGGGCCAAGGAAAGAAGAGAAAGAGACGGCGTAAAAAGTATAAAAAGCGGGTGTAACCCCTAACGAAGTTCATTTACATCAAGATGCACTACCATAAAGGTTTAATACGGCAGCAGGGTCACGGACTTGGAGCCCTGCTGGGAATAGCCAGCAAAGTGGCGGGTCCCCTGATCAGTGGATTATTAGGTGGAGCCCCCGCACAACAGCAACAACAACAACAGCGTCCTGTCTATCAAGAGAGATATTATGATTACGACCGCCCTTATCGCTCTTATCAGAGGAGACGACGTAGAATCCATCCAACAGAAGAATATGATCCAGAATCTGAAAAGCAGAAGGGAAAAGGATTTTTCACCGATTTACTCAAATCGGGGGCTAAAAGTGCCTTAAAGGCTGCTGCTAAAACAGGGATGGATGTGTTAGATAATAAACGATCCCTCAAAGACGCTCTCAAGACACACGGTGCCCAAGCCCTGAAAGAGACAGCAGGGTATGCTCGTAGGGGAAGGTCTCGAAAAGCCCCATCCAAACGAGGAAGAAAAGCACGCACAGGAATACTCAGGAAGCCTGGAACCACGACCCTCAAAAGAAAACAGGTGGTAAAACAGGTGGGAATACAGGAAGGAAAAGGATTTGTTAAAAGAAAACAACGTATCTTAGCTCGGGGAGGGCCTCATAAGAGACCTAGGAAGCAACCTAGGAAGCGATCTAGGAAGGGAGGTAGGAAGCTAGTGAAAAGGGGTAAGCCAAAACGCTCTCTGGATATTTTCGACTGAGAACCCTATAAAAAGGGAGTGAGAAGGAGACCAGAACACATTTGATCCCAGTTCACGCTGAGTAACACATCGTTCCAATATGATGCACCGAGAATCTTGCGCTTGTGGCACCAGCAGTTTAGAACTGTTTAAAGTGCCCCCGACCAACGTCACTTTAGAAGATTCGAAATGGATGGAATATTACCCCATTTCCAGTACCCTCAACTCGGATACGGCTCCGATTGAATTTGAAATCAAAGGACAAGGAGATGAATATCTGGATTTATCCCAAACTTATCTCCAGATGGTCTGTAAATTCACGAAAGCCAATGGAACGAATCTCACAGGAGGCCATTCGACCTCCACCCCCGTGAATAACATTCTCCATTCCTTGTTCAGTGAAATCGATGTCAGTCTCAATGGAAAAGTCATTACCCCGGGGACGGATACTTATCCCTACAAAGCGTATCTGGAGAAATTGCTGTCTTATGCACCCAAGACTCTGGAAACCCAGATGAGAGCCTGTAGCTTGTGGGAAAAAGATACGGCAGGACATATGGATGAGGTCAAATTAGAAGCTCTGGCTCAAACTCCTGTGGAATTTCCAGTAGTGAATAACAAAATCAGCATCGCCGCCGTCATCCCGACTCCCGAGTATCCGGATGATTCCAAGAATGTAGGGTTGAGAAAACGTCACGAGAAGATTACAGACGGTAAGGAGATCGTGTTGATGGATCGATTACATCTGGATTTGTTTGAGCAAGAGAAATGTCTCCCTAATGGCTTGGATGTCCGTCTCAGATTCAATCGCGCTCGACCCCAGTTCTACATGATGACCGATGCCGGGAGTAGTGGTAAAGTGGTTATTCAAAGTATGATCTTGTGGGTGAGGAAAGTCAAACCTGTGCCGAGTATCATTAATCTCATCAATCAGCAACTGAGTACTCAAACGGCGAAATATCCATTGAGACGAGTGGAAGTGAAAACCTTCACCATTCCTAGTGGCACCCAATCTAAAATCACCGATCATCTGTTTCAAGGACAGATGCCTAAACTGATCGTGTTGGGCTTTGTGGACAATGCGGCTTTTAATGGGGATAATACCAGAAACCCCTTTCATTTCCAAAATGAGAGAGTCAAGAAATTAGAAATCAGTATCAATGGAGAAATGATGGAAACCCGACCTTTGGAACCTAATTTCACCGACGATCAGTACCTGAGATCGTATTTGAGTCTGTACAAAGGCTTGGGAAAATTAGGCCAGGACTGGGCTCCGGACATTACCCTGGAAGAGTATAAAAACGGTTACACCCTCTGGTGTGTGGATTTCACGAAAGATCAAGAAGCCCAGACGGATAAATTTCATCTCATACAGACGGGGAACTTGAGAGTGGAAGTGCAATTTGCCGCCAACGTAGCCAGGACCTTAAACTGTGTGGTGTATGCCGTGTTCGACAATCTGCTAGAAATCAACAAACAACGAGAAGTCAGCATCGATTACTAAGAGAGAGATGGATACTCAGCAATTGAGAGATGTTTTACAACGAGATTTAGGACCGGCGTTTGCAGGTGTGTATCCTCGAGATGTCATACCTGAGCTGTTACCTCATCACAAAGCCATCGTGGTGAATACAGACCCTCACGATCGCCCTGGAGCGCATTGGGTCTGTTTGTATTTGAGTAGCCCTACCGTCGGATATTTTGATTCTTACGGATTACCTCCCAGCCATAAAGACATCCAAGACTTTATTCAACGCCACGGAGAGACTTGGATTCATAATACCCATTGTTATCAAGATTTGAATACGGATGTCTGTGGACAATACTGTGTGTATTTTTTACATCAACGCCATCGACATAGAAGCACCGTACAAGAATGGTTACTTCCCTGGAAAGGCACGGCCTTACAACGCGATCGTTTTGTGGCTGATTGGTTTAAAGAGACCTTCCGAAAACCCATCAAGGACAAACTTGTCAATGTCAAAGACTGAATGTATTGTAAACTATGTTATTGTTATTGTTCATAGTTGGAGTTTAATAAAACGTTGAAAAAAAAAATCTTGTGGGTTTTTTGTTTTTTTTCTTGTCATTGTAATCAACCATGTCTTTTCAAAAAGAATGGGTAGCCCTGAAAAGGGCTGTTTTCTTTCTCTCTGTTCTTGGTCTTTTCTCTTCTTCTCTCTTCTTCTCTCTCTTCTCTTCTTCTCGGTCCCCCTCACTGTCTGTTCTTCTTCTTCTTTCTTCTCTTCTTTTTCTGCTCCTCCGGGGGTTGCTCGTGGTCAAACACAAAAACAGGCAACCACCCGTGTTTAAAAAACAATCTCCCCGGAGGCCGTTGCACCACTTCTAACTCTGCGTCCCAGTTTTCCTCTGGCGGGGGCAGATCCTGGCTCATGGGCGGTGGGGGAAGAGCCTCCCGTGAGGCCGGCGGGGCAATCTCTTCGTCCCAATCCTCCTCGCATTTGTAACAATAATCATTCACTGTAGGGTCTGGTCCTACTCTACGGCTCATGGTTCTGGTTCCTTTAAAAAATCGGAATGCCCGATTTTTGACGTTGCACTCGTTTAAAAAGGCGAGAGCGCGGACGTCCTCGAAAACATCCCCTACCTCAGATGGCTGACGTCATGTTGATGACTCATCAAAAAACACTATATAAATAGGTCACTTGTTACCATTTTTCTCAATCATGTCGTTTGAACGGTACGTGCAAGATGAGAAAGATGTACTAGTGTGTGGGTATTGCCGAGGACCTTGGAGAACTTGTGGGTGTTTTCATTATAAAAAAGAAAACATCCTGGCCAAACATAAGTGGATAGAGTATATGGCAGAGCTGAATTATTGTCCCTTTGTCTATAAATGTTGTGGTCACACTAGAGAACCCTGGCTACCGTGTAAGTGTCCGCAGCATTGTACCATCACCCCTGAAGAAGAAATAGCACATAAGGACTGTACCTGTGAGATCTGTCAGGAGTTTAGAGAGCGCTGGACTCAGAGAAAGTTTAAACCCCACCTGTTTCAACATTGTCCTTACAGTCAAGAACCCCGGTTAACGTGTACCTGTGAGACCTGTCAACCAGCATGTCGGTGACGGATCTACGAGGAAATGTATTATCTCTACCTTGGGTGGATGCTATTGTACAACAATGTAACTGTTTAACGGTGAAACCTCATGGATTAAGTCAACGTATTGCCGACCGATTTCCTTGGGCTAATCTGTATGCGACCCGACAACCTTTAGGACGGAGAAATTTAGCTATAGCAGCGGATCGAGGAATACCGGGTACTGTGTGTATTATGCCTCATTCTACTCATCCTGATGTGATCTGTTTGTTAGCGCAATGGGATTACGGGAGAGGCACTCAACGCTTACCCCTGTATGCCGATACCCCCGAACAACGTGAACTTTGGTTTCAACAATGTTTACAGGAATTAGGCACTTTGTCTTACCAGACTTTAGCGTTTCCTTATCGTATTGGATGTGGATTAGCCGGAGGCAATTGGACTCATTATAGACAATGGATTTGTGACTTTGCTTATCAGTATCATAAACATGTTTACATTGTCAAGAAAATGTAACTTTATTATAGCTTTATTCTAACTATTACTTGTGTTAATAAAACTTTTTTAAAACAAACTTGTGTGTTTCTTGATTTTTGCCATAAAAAGTGTCTTTTCAAAAAAGTTGGTGGCCCTGAAAAGGGCCGTTTGGTCCTAAGGACCGACTTTTCATTCCCTGGTTCCGGTAAACCGGCATAACGGGCACCGTCCCCGGGTGTGTCGCCGCTCCTGTAACTCTTCCACGCACGAGCAGCAAGCTGGGCGCTGCCCACATCCCCTGCACGTGATACCGGAGTGTACCCTGTCTTGCCAGCAGACAGGGCACTTAAACCAGATGGGAACCGCCCTATCTGCCCAGCCAGGGACAGTCATAGGGTGGTTCGTCGGGGGATGAGTTGCCACCGGTGCGTGGGTTGGTCTCGGTGGTGGCGGAGTCCTCCCTGCAAACCGGATGGTAGGTGGTGGGGGTTTTGCAGGGGCTGCTGGTCTCGGTGGTGATGGTGGTGATGCTGTGTCTGCGGCCAACAGCGACGGACTCTGACGTGGGCTGGGAGGTGGTGCGGGGGACGGTGACCTCGGTGAATACTCCACCGGTGACGCTGGTGAGTCGCTCATCGGCACCGGGCTGTATTCCACTGGTGCCGATGGGATCGCTGGTGGTAGCGTTGTAGGCGTCGCCGGGGAGTAAGGTGGTGGTGGTGAGGGTGGCTGAGGGGCCCGTCGGCGCGGTCTCGTACCCGTGGAGATTCGAGCGGTGCGGCGGCGGCGTCCACTCCCTTCATACTCTGCCCGCACCCGACAGATGATCTCACGGACCCCACTCTGGTCGAAAGGGGAGAAGGTGCTCAGGTCGTTCTCAGAACGCACGACCCAATTCTCCCCTACCCGTTCCTCAGCCACCACTACCAGCCGGTACCGAAACCCAGGCAAGGTCTGGAAATTGTAGAGCGGGTCTCTTCTTGTAGCCATTCTTCTTTCTTCTTTAAAATCCTTCAAAAATCTTCTACAACTGTGCTGGATCACCAGTGAAGCGAACTGGCGAGTGCGCCGGTATATATCAGGAAAGCGCGGACCTCCTCGAAAACATCCCTCGCTTCGGAGACGAAGGCAAGATGGCGGCCGTCAAAATGGCGGATTTGTGCTTTCGAGTAGAGAGTTTTTTCTCATTGTCTTTTTCTAGACATTCGATATCTGTGCATGATAGATTTAATCTGATAGATTCTGGGGCAGGGAATTCGTTAAACTTATTTTTATTTTGCTACATCGCATAGTTTTCAAAGAAACAGAGGTTAAAGAGGTCGAGTCGAGGTTCAATGTTTCTTCACCACCTCTTTAAAAATTTATTTCTCGACCATGTACATCCCTAAAAACATCTCATAAGGTCTATTCGATAGAAAACACCTTATTTGATTCGATTTTCACTCTACCTTTAGGATTTTCTGGATTCCTCAACAAATAAACCCTTCTCTGAGAGACTCAACCAAACACAGCTTTCGTGTAAACAATTTTATTCATGTCACATATTTCAAATACATAACTCCCACACACAACACCAATGCACATGTCTTTTTAAAATAGGGTCCAACATTTTTTTCCATTTCTCGAATCCTGCGTTGAAATCGATATCGATCAGCGGCTACAGTCATCCAGATACTTGTCCGGTCTTCTTCGGGTAACAGATACACTTCATTATTGTCCAGATTAAAAGTCACACGTTTAACTTGACGTACAACTCTCGAAGACATCGTAGTCTGATTTTCTCGATTTCTGCTCTGTCTGTGGGTCGAATTCGTTTCAATTCCTGGCCCATTAAATGAATCAGTACTAAGGCTTGCGGGGTGATCCGGTTCTCGATCAAATACTGACAGAGGCATGGATAGTCCTTTAAGCTGATGGGAAATAATTCTTCTCGCATATAGTGTAACACAAATTCAATCTGCCAAGAATGAATGTCTGTGAGATAATCCAATACATAAACTATCGCTTTCTCTGTGATGTGGTCACTGCTGGCCATCCTCCGGGAATAAATGAAATGAATTAAGTTCTTCACACTTTATGTATACTTCTCGAAGCCAGTCTTTGGTGATACTTTCAATCTCGGCGGTTTTTTCAGGCATGCGTTTCTTGAATTCCTCCCCCAGGACATAAATTAACATCAATCCCGCATCGTTATAGAGATTGATGTATATCCGGTTCCGTAGATCTGTATATTCGTCCAGAGTCATTGGAAACACTCCCGATATCAGATAATTTTTAACAGCTTGAAACACCGTATCGTCTTGCATTTTCTCCACCCATTCTAATGCATGGTTATGCGCTTTTTCTGCGATGTTGTCACTGCTGGCCATCCTCCACGAATAAAGGAAAAGAAAACGGTTAGGTTTTTTTATACACCTTTTCCAACCAGTGATCGGTAATCGCTACAATCGCCCCAGTCTTCTCAGGTTCCCGTCGTCTAAATTCTTGCTCCATGGTATAAATCATGATCAATCCAGACTCTCTGTTCAGGTTGTCGGCTATATGCTTGCAAACGCCGGAATATTCATATAAGGTCATAGGAAATTCCCAAAAGATCAACAACTTCATGGCGAATTTATATCTCAACGGCTGTTTTTCTTTCCAGTCCTTGATACACTGTAATGCAGCGCTACGAGCGTTGTTCACCGATTCTTTGTAGTCCTTGAAATACTGTAATACAGCGGTAAGAACGTTGTTGGTTAATTCAGCCATGATGATCAAAATGAAAAAAAATCCAAAACGTTCTTGTTTTATAACAGGGCAGCCATTCCTTTCATACGAATCAGTTCCACGAATCCTTTTTGTAGACAATCGCGTAAGATCCGATCAATGTCACTCATCTGGTCTGGAAGATTCTGTTTCAATTCCTCAGCATACAAATAAATCATGAGTAAACGTCCCGTATTGGTATTCTCCGCTAATGAATCAGCAATCCGCTGAAAACTATGTACATTTCTGACCTCCGGTGACATCTGTTGTACAAATTGACGAGCATTTTGAATGTGAGGATTATGTAAGGCCACGTTCATACATTGTAGTACATAACTATATCCATTTATTCTCGTAGTAGCACTGCCGCCCATAGTAAATAACGAACGTTCAGAAAACACCTGTATTTATAGGTAAAGGTTATGCATCACGTGATCAAACACCTGCACCACGTGATCAAACACCTGTACGTCAGCTGGTTTTTCTACAGTCATTCTTGTCTGACCTTCAGTCATGGATACACGGAGAATTTTAAGAGCGAGACGCCGCCGCCAGGGAATACAACCAGTGGAGAATTTAACCATAGTGGAAGATTATGTAGACGAGATGGAGATCTGGGACAATTTAGTACAGAGATGTCGCCATCGATTACGCTGGGGCCGATCTAAAAATTGGTGTTTTGACTATGTATTGCGGTCACATGAAACAGTGGAGGATATTTACCTGCGTTTAAGTGACATGTACCTGAAAAATTCCCCCCTCATACAGTACATGATTTACCAGTTTTACACGTTATTGAACGGCACTCAAAAAGTATCGGGATTTATTCGACTGGAGAAACCACGCCACCGGAGAAGTGTATGGGTATTGTTTTGGGATGCACACTGGATGTGGGAAACCGTCGAAGAGATACGTTTCCCCGGGAGAAGAGCTCGACAATTAGTACAACACATTATATCCGAAGATCATGACTTACACGTGTATATAGAAGAACCTGCGTATGAAGCCGGCCATTTTTAAAAATAAAAACTTCATGCACAGCCCTTTTTAGGGCTACTTTAAACACCAATATAAGTTCCATTCCACTAAAGTCAATGTGTACCAATGTGCACTAGCACGCACTGGTCGCGAGAAACCGGCTTTTCAAGTTCAATTAGTGCACTAGCACGCGCTGGTCGCGCGATGTTCTAGCTGAAACCGGTTTTTCCAGAAAAAGATGATGCAACCACGTGCTCCCCACGTGCCCCCCACGAGACAGAATAGTCTAGACATTTTGCTGGCTATAAAAGCGGAGCCCCAGTGTCAGTCCTCATTCGATCTTCAATCACCTTCCAGAAGACATGGCTCAGAAACAACTAGAATTTGTGGACAAAGCTCAGAAGAAAATAGATCAGCTGGTACAGAAGCAGATGGGACCACAGAAAGACTACATTGAACTGAAGAAAGCTAAGAGTGACGATCAGAAGACTGAACTGGGGAAGACCTCGAACTTCTTGCTCACGTCTCCAGACTACGTTGCTCAAAGAAGAAGAGAAGAGAAGAAGATGGCCCAGACCTCGAACCAGACCACGAGCTTCAATCTCACGCCTTCAGACCACGTTGCTCGACAAGAGAAGATAGCCCAGACCTCGGATTACCTCCCTAGCCAGAATCCGACAGACCCCGGATTAGGCTTCTATTTTCCCGATTCACAGGATGCTACGGGACTGGAGATGGGCTTATACGATAAACTCCCCTTCGGTGGAGAAGATTCCCCCATGAGCAGGACCGATTTCGCCATCATTACCACGACACTAGACGGGATCGTTAACCGCATTAATGTGCTGAGTAATGAGATTGGAAATCATACCACAATCCTACTGAAGAAGCTGGAAGAGCTGACTTCTAAAAAACCTAGGAAGGAATACACTCCAGATTACACTGCTAACCCGTGCTACACGTGTGGAGAAACAGGACATTGGTCGCCGGATTGCCCACAGAAAACAGATTATCCGCAGACCAGTAAGAAATCGAGGTCAGCAGATTCTCAACAGACCAGCAAGAAAACCAAACAAAAGGATCCTTGCTTCAAATGCGGAAAAATAGGACACTGGATTAGTGAGTGTCCAGAAGAACAACTGGAAATAGATGCGATGATTGGGTCCGTACCTGGCTCAAAATCCCCTGTGAAGAGAGAATACACACCGTTAGAGATGTGGAATCCAACCGCACCTACTGAAGAACGGCCAAAAAAGAAGAAGAAACTCAGCAGAAAGTAATGGACTGTGCTTGAACTGTTATGCTTATTGAACTGTTTTTTATGCTTATTGAACTGTTTTTATGCTTATTGAACTGTTTTGCATTGTTCTATGCTTGTACCATTGTTCTTTAATAAACATGTCAACTTAAAACCTTGTGTTATTCTTTTAGATTTAATACACAGGATTTCACAGGATTTCACTGGATTTTATACCGATTTTCAGAAAAATAGCAGGAACTCATTCCAGGAACTCAAAGCGAAAGTACCGCATGCTAAAATTAGACCAGCGGCCATAGACCAACCTATTCACCCGACACCCGGCCTACAACCCCTGCTGGGGTTGACCCCGTCCTAGATATTGAACCACTCCGTTAACCCCAACACCGCTTGACCAATCAAAAGACGCCCTTGCTGGACCTCATTTGCATAAAAAGTGCACTCAGTTGAACCCCCTATCGGGAGGGCTTATACTACTACGATGGCTGATCATCAACTTTTATCACATTTGTTTGAGAATGTAATTCACTAAAAATTAAACTTGTCGTAAACATTACACACTGAAGTAACTACGACGAGTTGCAGAAAACCTGGATTTTCGAGTTACTGCCGGATTCTATCTCTTGTGAAGTATATCTTGTACAGAAGCGGATGTAGGAATTTTTTAAGTGGAAGGGGGGGGGGTCCAGCACTTGATCTTTTAGATACTTTTCACAACGTCTATCCGCTATCTATTTTTGATATATCGCAAAGAAATGAGAGAGAGAGAGAGAGAGAGAGAGAGAGAGAGAGAGAGAGAGAGAGAGAGAGAGAGAGAGGGGGGGGGGTTACTCCCAGTAGGCTGGAGGTGGCCTAGGCCCCCAGAAGCTATAGGGTAAATGGTGCAACTCCTGCATTCTGAATATTTCCTGGCACTTCCATTTCACTTTCAAATTGTCTACTTCTTAAACAAAATATTTTATGTTACATATACAAATGAACTTTTTAAGAATTCTTTTTAAAAGCGATACTTGCATCTGATGAAAATATCGTAAATATATTATCAGTGTGTCGTCTTATTTATCCTAGAGTTAAATGATAATTATAATAGTGTTGATAAATTTGAATGAAGCAATTAGTAGTACATATACATCCCCCCTTCTGGATCCTCCATGTCTTATGTGTTGTTTCTGCTAGGAACTTTCATTTGCGATTACAGTCACTTGCCCTTTAAAACCATCCCAATGCGAAGTAATATGAGCCCCGTCGGTTTTATTGACAACGCAATTTTTTTTCTTTTGAAATGGGAAAAAAGTTCGATTTATTGACACACTTCTCTCTCTCTCTCTCTCTCTCTCTCTCTCTCTCTCTTCTATAGTAGGCAGTCGAAACGGTATGTAGTGAAAATGTAAGTTTAAAGTAATTCCACCCTCCTGTGATGTCATCAGATTTTGCAAAATCAATGATTTATTTAGATCTATGCATGATAGGAACATGAATTTTGTTAGAGTCTTTTCCAATAGGTATTGTAAAAAATCTTGTTAATAATAAACTATTTCAAAAGTCTAAGTTATAGATGAATAATCAATGATACGTTTTAAAATATTGAATCCAAGGGCAATAACTCTGTTTTTATTGATTTCTTTATCAAGTCTATAATGCAATAGATTTGCTTTATTTTTTTTACAGACATTTTGTATATTTTTGTGAAGATACAGTGTCATGAAATTGTTATGAATGCTATTATAACGTCATAACCAGTTTGTATGAAATTTTAAAACGCTGTTTAAGGAAAATTGCAATTTTCTGACTGTGATATATGATTCTGTTTATGTGTGTCTCGCATCTTAAAAAGTGTGATGACCTATGTATTTTATTTGATAATTTGTTAGTTTTGACTCTAATGAATGGTAATAAACAAACTTTATAAACTTGTATCAGATAAAACTGCGAGTATGGAGTTACCTTAAACGATGAATTCAGTCATGTTTTGAAGATTTGGTATATCGAGGTTTGTATATTTTCATAGTTTGTAATAACCTGAGAAATTTCCTGTGTATATCATAAAAATATACACAACAACCGATCTCTTGGCCAGGTAAATTCCAGGTAAATAACATTGACCATGGATAAGCTCCGCCCACATTTAGTGATCCGTGGAGCAACCGTACGGTGTGTTTTTTTTTTGGGAGGGGGGGTCTTTAAGTACGTACTTTGTTTTAATAGCGTTAGGCCTAGTTGTCAAATTACTGAGTCAACTTCTTCATCCCCTCTTGGAACTGAGGATGCAATAACGTAGCCAAATCACACTGTGGCTTCTTTGCTAGTTAAACATTATAAGATTCAGCGATATAAAAAGGGGTGGGGGGGGGGGGGGGTCCAGGAATCCAAAAAAGAAAAAAAATGAATCGATAAAAATAAATATACGTGTATCACTCAGTGCTAGTTA
>NC_079167.1:40767868-40945368 GCF_947568905.1 Ostrea edulis
ATCTTGTCAAAAGAAATGCTCATGTACAATATGAAAGCTCTAATATTTACTATTTAGAAGTTATGACCAATGTAAAAAAAAAAATTAAAGTAGGTTAAATGTCAAGGTCAAAAGGTTCAATACCAACGGAAAGATCTTGTAACAAGGAATACTCATGTGAAATATCAAAGCTCTATCTCTTACTGTTCAAAAGTTATTAGCAAGGTTAAAGTTTTCAAAAAGTAGGTCAAATTCCAAGGTCAAGGGTAAAAAATGTTGGTACCCACGGAAAGGTCTTGTCACAAGGAATACTCATGTGAAATATCAAAGCTCTATCACTTATTGTTCAAAAGTTATTAGCAAGGTTAAAGTTTCAGACAGAATTACAAAATGACAGACAGGACAAAAACAATATGCCCCCCGATCTTCGATCTCGGGGGCATAAAAATCCCAAAAATGTACGTTTTCTTCCCAAACTAATCGATTATGAAAGAAATTTTTCTTGACCCTTGATGTTATCTGGTTACATTTACTTTCAAATTTCAACAACAAATGAGGGCCACCCTCATGCTATCAGAAATACTAGACCAGCTTTAACTAGATTTATACTTATTGTTCCTGTACGTCCTGTGGAGGATTATAACACACACAGTTGAGAGGACAGCGAGTTTGCCAGGGGCGTGTCTATTGATACGCAGTAGGGCGTTAGGGGGATCTCCTGGTAAGGTCTGATTAAACGAAGGATACCCATCAAAACCAGCAGTTGAAATCTTCGTCAGGGAATCTGCATCTGCCTCACGTCTACTGAAGGGCGTACTAAGCCTCTCCTTATGGAGGGTTGACGCATGCACTCATATTCTGATTTTCGCACCGTCACCAGAATCTTCTTCAAAGTCATTTTGGTCGTACTCCGTAAATTTTGTTAGCCAGCTGAACTACTATAGGCGTTTCTAATTCTCTATAACTTCAACACATTAACTGAAATCGTTGAGCTACCGTTAAGGACAATAGACAAGAATCAATGACATCTTCATTAAAAGTAAACTGAATCCGGTTAACTTCACCTTAAATACGGAAAGATTTACTGTTTCTTATTCTGTTTTGATTTAGCACTGGCTTTTTGTTCTAAAAGAGTATTAGAGAGAGAGGGGGGGATGAGATTATTGCTTTGAATACACTCATTTTAAAGGTACACATGCTACAATTTCCATGTTAGATTTTGATAAAGATATACCGTGGTATTCTATGAATGAAATGAAAGAAACTCTTAATGAATATGTATATATAGATTTACAGTTGTAGAGATATCAATGAAAATAGTTTCAAAACACAGTCAGTATTTTTTAACACGTTCTGTTGACCACATGACTGTCTTTTTGGCAGATCACGTGCTGTATTTTCCCATCAATTCTTGGGTCTGTGCATATCTAACTACTCTTTAGTGTTTTACATATGATGAGCCATAATGAATTTAGTTTGATAGGTCCTTATTCCAATATCTACAGTCGATGAACTCGATTTTAAAACACCGGCGCATTGTATTCTTCCCGATCACGTGTGAAGAAGGCGCGCGTGATACATACATTATACAAAGTTGTTAGAGAGTCAAGAGTGAACATCTGGGATGAAATTAAATAGTTTACGTTGCACACGGTATTATATTTTGCCATTATTAAAACATTTAAAATGTTAGTTTTTAGATACATTTTTTTTTTAATCATTAGTACGTATGTACCTTTTTATCATTTTAAATTTGCCCGTGATAAACACATCAAATAGACCTGAAATCTAAATAAAAACCCGTGAAAAGCACATACAAAATCTCCTGATTATAACTTCTGTGTTTAAAAACGCTTTGATCTATCACTGTGGCATTTGAATTTCTAAACATATTCATTTATAACATGCTAATATATAGTTTCTCCGAATAATGTTTATAATAAATCGCTTAAAACTTTCACAGTGCATTTACACTTTGGAATAATATTACATATGAAAGGTCAAGATAACGAACAGTGATCAATCTCATAACTCGTATAAGGAATACAATATAGAGATATGGACAAACACGGACCCCTGGATATACCAGAGGTGGGATCAGGTGTCTAGGAGGAATATTAAGCTTTTCCTGTCGACAAGTCACACCCGCTGTGAGCCCTATAACTTGATCGGGTAAACGGAGTAATCCGTAGTCAAAATCAGTGTGCCAAGAACGGCCTAGCAATCGGAATGAAACACGTCAGAAAGCATTTGATAGCTTCTATTGACAAACTAGAGCATTATAGCGACTAGAGAGTTTGCGAAATGCTGACTTTAAAAGAGACTGTTGAAACCCCTGCGACACCAACTTATGATTTTCGTCTCACCCTGGAACCAAACCCCAGGGGTTACTACTGGGATATATAAAATTTACAAATTTGGTAAATGGCTACCTGCTCCTTCTAAATAGCCATGAGTTTCAATCTAGTATAGATAGCATGAAAGACAATGTCATTTAAATGGATTGCACATAAATACTTTATACCAACTTTGGCCCCGTCCTGTAGTTTTTAATTTGATTTAAACAATCTTTTAATATTATGTATTTATGGATTAGACAACAGACATTGCCTATATAAGTATTCCCCTTCCTGTAGTCACAATCTCTACCCAGTATCACTAAATTTACGGAGTTTGTCTGCTGTAGATGACAGATGTGCGGCTGTAGAGAAGAAAATAGTTTTGAAAATTGATTAATATTTGCCCTTAAGGTTCCGGGGTGCAGTGGTCCTAATATTCACAAATTATCTCCCCCTTGTCCATGAGATGCTTAATTATAAAATTTTGAAAAGAATGAAAATGGTACAGTGTAGTTACCAATAAGAAGTTATAAAAATGTTCAATTGTTAACGCACATTTAATTATCATGACCATTTGGGTCACACCTTGGTTTCATAACCTACCCCTCGGATCATAAAATTTACATTTATGGCCAAGAGCTAACTTTTCCATTTTGTTTCAGTGTTTTCCAAGTTCCATTTTTATTGACAAAGCAACTGTCTAAATTGTCAAAAAGGCTGATCTGTAATTTATCGTGAGGAATGTTCGTTTAAGGATGTACTCTACATCGTCATAATTGTGAAATTTCTTTCACAGCAGTTAATATTTTCGTGAGGAGCAAAGATAGGGACTTGGTAGAACATTTACTGGATCCAGCAATGTATCTCTGTTTAAAGGGTTTTGTAAGATTTGGAATCCAGTACCAGGCGCGTAGCCAGAAAGACAATGAAGTGTACGCAAAATATGGCAAGGGGTCTGGGGGCCGCCTTGAGTCCCACCAGTGGTTTTGCCCTCGACGGGGCCCAGATATTCGACATGATGTTAATCATTTGAAATTCAAAAAGGACTTTAAACTCGAATTCTCTCTCTCTCTCTCTCTCTCTCTCTCTCTCTCTCTCTCTCTCTCTCTCTCTCTCTCTTAAAGGATGTGTACTCAGTTGCGTACAGAAAGCAAACAGGGGCGGATCCAGGAATCACGGTTAGAGGGGGCGCACTTTTTAAACAGGGGGTGTGGGGCCGTCTTGAGGCCCCTAATGGGTCCAGGGTGAAGGGCTCAGGGGGCGAGCCCCCGGAATTTACACTTTTTATGGGGCTTGAAATATGTCTCATATGTAGTCCTTTTCACTATTTTTTGATAGGCTGAAATTAATAAAATGACGCAAATTTTAAAGCTTTTTGGAAAACAATTAAGTTCTCCCAATAAAAGTAATTTAATAGATCAAAAGATTTGGTCATTTATTTCTCCGAAAGGGGAAGAAATTATTGCTTCTTTTATCTTTACATTTTTCTAAACAAGATACCACTATTTACCTTTAATTTTCATATTTTAGAGGGGGCGCGCTGGCAAAGCGCCTAGGCACGGTAACTCATATTCATTTGCCCCATTCGTCATTAACCTATGTTAGACTACACAATGTACATCTCTCTGTACTATTTATAAAGTAGTCGTACAATTTGGAATGGGATTTTATAACAAACCTCAATTCAATAGGTGTGTTGCCTAGTAGTGTGATGAATCAGGATCGGGCACGGGATGTATTATTATCTATAAATAGAGCTGATGTGATCCGGATTTCATCGTATGACATTACGATATGACCCAAGGCATAACGAATACTGGGTAGTACAAGTAAAGCTTTTTCAAAAAGCTTGCCGTCTTTAGCAGCAACTCTATAGAGCGAAGTTGAATTCTGTCCCTTGTCTTCATTATTAAATTGAGTTAAAATAAATAATCTCACGGACATCATGCCTACAAAGCTGTGTCCTGACTCCCATTGTAAAAGTTTGGATTTATGAAGGGTATATGTACTGGAAATCAAAATCACTGTTCCCTGTATTAGCACTGATTAAAGCATCTATATCAAATGAAACTGAGATTTTCAGTGTGTATATCAAAATATTTATTTTTTAACAAAGTTATGAAACAAAACAAACTAAAAAGATTTAAATTGCTCAAATTTGCATAAAAATTATTCTTGCATATTGCACAGTACAACTGCTTTAGAAATTAACCAGGATAAAGACCTGAGAATATTGTAATAGTTTTGACAAAAATTATATCATAAAATACATAGAGTTTGATGGAAAAGATTCAATTTGAGCAATTGTAAGAAAAAAAAATATTCTGAAGGAATAGGATAGTTTTAGAACAGATGTGTTGAAAAAAAAACAAACTATATGTTTACCTGATACAGACAGTCTAAACTTACAGCAGGGGTAATTTTAAGCAACATAATATGTAATGAAATGTTACTATCTTATTGCTTCTTAAGATTAGCAAAGTTCTCAAATGCAACTGATAATACAAACAAAAATGGTTGCATTGGAATCACTGATTGTCAATTAAAATTATCCCAAAACACAAGCAATCAAAACAAAAAACAGCGAGTTTTTCTGTTTGTATGCAAAAATGAAAACATTGCTGTAAATGAAGTAACCATAGAAATGATGTGTATTAGTTGCTTTTAAAAAAGTAATGTGTCAATTTCATGAATTGCATTTTTCTTTTGTTCGTTTTGTCGATTTTTTAAAGATTGAATATCTTGAAAAATTGTTAAGTCGTACGAAAATTAGAACACCAGAAAATTATCCCCTTGCCTTGAAGAGCATTTCAACCAATGAAATAATTGAAAATTTTCACTTCATGCACTTTCTACCAATGAAAAAAAAGAGGAAGTGCAAAGTCCGAAGACTGTAAAACACTTCAACTCTGTATACCGTCTTCCAAGGAAGACGGTAATAAATACGGCTGTTTTGTGAGAGACAGTGTCATTCAGAAGTAGACGCTGTCAAGGAGTAGTCGAAAGTACGTTCAATAAAGAAACTTAACAGTACATGGTATCTAGTATACTAGTAGGGAAGCTTTTAAGGTGGGAACGTTCACCTGGCGTTTTTTTTTTATTCGTTTGATCAGTCCTTCGACAAAAGGGTTCTGTCCAGTATAAAGGCACATCTCCCGTACTACCGGATCTGTCACATCAAGATCTATAGTCACTATTTACATGTATGATAAGGATAGGTAATCTTTAATATATATGTATTTATGGACTTGTATATTTCCTAATCATTTGTGTCAATACCAATAAGTATAGGGACTCATCCAAATCTTCGAACCCTAACATGTTACAGTAATTAGGGCGTTTGCTTGGCAACCGGAAGGCTTGAGTTCAATACTCTATTCAGCGCAGCGTTACATTGACCAAGTTTAACATAGGTAGTGATTTTAGTCATCCATTGCCAAGCGCCCGGCGGCAGATGTGAAATCCACGGGTCTTTTGATAGTGCCTTAAAACGGAGACCCCGTGTCACAATAGGCGTTGACAGAGCTCCGGTCCTGAACGTCACGCTGACGTAATTTCCTGGCATTTCTAACAGAACTCGTGACGTGTCTATATGCATGGAAAATTTTCGAATGCGATGTAGATAGCTTTAGGTGTGTAGAATGAGTAAACCACATTTCGCTGCGGCGGTCTAGAGATAGAGCGTTCGCCCTGCATGCGGAAGGTCGGGGTTCGAATCCCGGCCGCAACCAACCTAAGTCGTTAAAACAGGTAGTGACAATTCCATCGCCAAACACTCGGTATTACACGTAGGTGTAAATGTCACGGGTCCACGGAGATGACCTAAAAAACGGATGTCCCGTGTCACAGTGGGTGTTGCATGGTAAAGAACTCTCTGCTCAATGGCCGTAAGTGCTGAGCATAGGCCTGAATTTGAAGCCCTTCACTGGTCTTGGTGACGTCTCCATATGAGTGAAAAATTCTCTCGAGAGAGAGACGTTAAACAAGATATAATCAATCAATATCATATTAAATAATTTGTAACCAAGTGTAGTCTTTACAAAGAACATAAACACACAGCCTTACTGTAGAGAAATTACAGATCGGATCTGAATACGTATGAATAAAAAGAAACAAGATATTTCCTTTGTAGCATTCACAACAGTGGAATTTATTGTCACGTGATCACTGTCTCATGAAAGAATGGGTATACAATCGTTTACTGTTTATTTGTGCACCTCTTATTTGTTTTGAAATGAAAACGAATTCTGAACAAAGGATGTAGTAACCCTGCTGTGTACATGTATTACATGCATTATTTAATTTCTAAATCCACCCAAAAAAAATCCAGATTTACCGAAATGTCAATGAGCACGTTTGTACCCGATACAAAATGTGAATCGTATCTTGTTTTCAGGAAAATGAAAACAGAAAACGATTAATACCATTAATCCTATAAAGTATACTAATTTCTTTTATGTGTACTTACATTACTTCCAATACCAACACCGAAAAGGGAGCGAATTTGAAGACTTTTAATTAATGGCTTGAGAAGGGAATGAAAAGCTAAATAATTAAGCGCGGGAAAATGAATGCTCGTTTTGTTTTAATTGCAAACACAAGCAGATAAACGTGGCTCTAGTAGGAGCAGGCATTTATTATCGTAGTACCAAATGATGCCAATGAAAACCATGTAAATGGAAACGAAAAGTCTTGTGCAAGACAAATCTAGATCGTAAAGTCCTTGTACCTAATGAAACAATGAGATATAACCGACAAAAAATGATCGACGGGACTGATTCGCCTACGTTTGCTAATAAAATTCTTTGACGCATCCTGGTTTGGATAATTATGTTCAAATTCAGGTTTTAATAACATCCAAACTGAGGACTTTATGCTTTCCTTGATGTAATTTGTGAATAAAATCTTCAAAACCATTCAATTAAATTTGCTTTGTGAAATTGGGTCATTGAAAATGTTTGCAATCAAAGTTGAAGGATTAGACACACACTTAATTCTAGGGCACTGTCATTGTTATAAATCAGAATTCCAACATAAATCAATAATTAAAAATTTAACCTTTTATTTACCATTACTTACAGTCAACTATATCAAGGGGAAAATACTAACTTGCAGTAATCAAAGTTAACAAAGCAATTTCCTTTATTTACCACTGAACTGAATTCACAAACGAGAATAAGACTGTATGAAAAGTGAAGATAACGAACAGTGATCAATCTCACAACTCTTAAAAGCAATACAATGTAGATAGATGAGCAAACACGGAGAATAAACCTGTATATAGAGAATAAGTCTGTATATAGAGAATAAGTCTGTGTATAGAGAATAAGTCTGTATACAGAGAATAAGTCTGTCTATAGAGAATAAGTCTAAATATAGAGAATAAGCCTGTATGTAGAGAATAAGTCTGTATATAGAAAATAAGTCTGTCTATAGAGAATAAGTCTGTATATAGAGAATAAGTCTGTATATAGAGAATAAGTCTGTCTATAGAGAATAAGTCTGTACGTAGAGAATAAGTCTGTACATAGAGAATAAGTCTGTTTATAGAGAATAAGTCTGTATGTGGAGAATAAGTCTGTATATGGAGAATACGTCTGTATGTAGAGAATAAGTCTGTATGTAGAGAATAAGTCTGTCTATAGAGAATAAGTCTGTATGTAGAGAATAAGTCTGTATGTAGAGAATAAGTCTGTCTATAGAGAATAAGTCTGTATGTAGAGAATAAGTCTGTACGTAGAGAATAAGTCTGTATGTAGAGAATAAGTCTGTATATAGAGAATAAGTCTGTGTATAGAGAATAAGTCTGTGTATAGAGAATAAGTCTGTCTATAGAGAATAAGCCTGTATGTAGAGAATAAGTCTGTATATAGAGAATAAGTCTGTATATAGAGAATAAGTCTGTATGTAGAGAATAAATCTGTATATAGAGAATAAGTCTGTCTATAGAGAATAAGCCTGTGTATAGAGAATAAGTCTGTATGTAGTGAATAAGTCTGTATGTAGAGAATAAGTCTGTATGTAGAGAATAAGTCTGTATGTAGAGAATAAGTCTGTATATAGAGAATAAGTCTGTCTATAGAGAATAAGTCTGTCTATAGAGAATAAGTCTGTATATAGAGAATAAGCCTGTGTATAGTGAATAAGTCTGTATATAGAGAATAAGTCTGTATGTAGAGAATAAGTCTGTATATAGAGAATAAGTCTGTATATAGAGAATAAGCCTGTGTATAGTGAATAAGTCTGTATATAGAGAATAAGTCTGTATGTAGAGAATAAGTCTGTACGTAGAGAATAAGCCTGTATGTAGAGAATAAGCCTGTGTATAGTGAATAAGTCTGTATATAGAGAATAAGTCTGTATATAGAGAATAAGCCTGTGTATAGTGAATAAGTCTGTATATAGAGAATAAGTCTGTATGTAGAGAATAAGTCTGTATGTAGAGAATAAGCCTGTGTATAGAGAATAAGTCTGTGTATAGAGAATAAGCCTGTATATAGAGAATAAGTCTGTATGTAGAGAATAAGCCTGTATGTAGAGAATAAGTCTGTATATAGAGAATAAGTCTGTGTATAGAGAATAAGTCTGTGTATAGAGAATAAGTCTGTATATAGAGAATAAGTCTGTATGTAGAGAATAAGTCTGTATATAGAGAATAAGTCTGTACGTAGAGAATAAGTCTGTATATAGAGAATAAGTCTGTATATAGAGAATTAGTCTGTATATAGTAAATAAGTCAATATATAGTGAATAAGTCTGTATATAGAGAATAAGTCTGTATATAGAGAATAAGTCTGTATGTAGAGAATAAGTCTGAATGTAGAGAATTAGTCTGTATGTAGAGAATAAGTCTGTATATAGAGAATAAGTCTGTATATAGAAAATAAGTATGTGTATAGAGAATAAGTCTATATTTAGAGAATAAGTCTGTGTATAGAGAATAAGTCTGTTTATAGAGAATAAGTCTGTATATAGTAAATAAGTCAATATATAGTGAATAAGTCTGTATATAGAGAATAAGTCTGTATATAGAGAATAAGCCTGTATATAGAGAATAAGCCTGTGTATAGAGAATAAGTCTGTATATATAGAGAATAAGTCTTTATATATAGAGAATAAGTCTGTATGTAGAGAATAAGTCTGTATGTGGAGAATAAGTCTGTATATGGAGAATACGTCTGTATATAGAGAATAAGTCTGTATGTAGAGAATAAGTCTGTATATAGAGAATAAGTCTGTCTATAGAGAATAAGTCTGTCTATAGAGAATAAGTCTGTATATAGAAAATAAGTCTGTATATAGAGAATAAGTCTGTACGTAGAGAATAAGCCTGTATATAGAGAATAAGCCTGTATGTAGAGAATAAGTCTGTATGTAGAGAATAAGTCTTTATATATAGAGAATAAGTCTGTATGTAGAGAATAAGTCTGTATATAGAGAATAAGCCTATATATAGAGAAAAGATCTGTATATAGAGAATAAGTCTGTATATAGTGATGTGGAAACCGACCGTCAAGTCCAGTACCCAGAAATGTAATCATACGAAGGTAATTCTGTTTAATGTTTACATAATTACCACAAAATTTCTTTTATATATGGACCAAAACAAAATTCTAGAGAATTCTATTGTTAGAAAACACGTGCTATACATGTTCATTATGTCACCTTTCTATTAAATTCCCCAAAACGTCGTTCTATTAATAGAACGTCATGAAATCCATAAAGGCTTAAAACTGGATCACGTGAGATTGTAAGCAATATTGAGATAGAGGACTCACGGCGGGTGTTACCGGTCAACAGAGGTTGTTTACACCTCCTAACCACCTGATTCCACCTCTGGTATATCCAGGGATCTGTGTTTACCTTCTCCAGCCAGCAAGAGGTTCACAGGCGACACTCACATTCTATCGGGAGACATATTGTTTCAGTGTGAATTCGTCTTCCGAATCTCGTACGAAGTTTGCCCGGGAAATATTCTTTGTCTTTTGACACATGTCATTCATATTGTAGTATGTGGGTATTTTCTATGATAAGACAATATGGCTTGTACCAGTTTCAATTACCTTTGACCTTGACCTTTTATGTAAAGGGCAAGTAATGAAAATTGAAGATAACGAACAGTGATCAATCTCATAACTTCTATAAGCAAGAGTTGGGCAAGCACGGACCCCTGGATATACCAGAGGTGGGAACAGGTTGTTTGATGAGTAAGCATCCCCTGTCAACCGGTCAACCCTGCAGTATGTTAGTCTAATTTATCATTATTCGATTTAGTATATCTAGGAATAAACATCTGTGTGCCAAGAACGGCCTAACAATCTGTATGAAACACGCCAGACAGCATTTGACCCAATGAAGGCCGGGTCTAATCATTAAGGAAGACACCATTTGACCCAATGATAGGTTTTATTGGCAAATTAGATTAAATTAGATTCCTCTTAAATTAAAGACTAGACTTTTTGATATCACAGACAGTTGCTTCTTCAACAAAAATGGAAAAAAGAAATATTCATATCTAGTGATCAGTCATCCAAAAACTTACTTTGTTAAACACCACTTTGATTCCACGCACAAGTACTCTGAAGTTGAATTAAAAAATATGCTAGAGTTCCTCGTTGACAATATCTTTGTGGTCTTTGGTGATCAGGTTTTCCAACAGTCTGTTGGAATTCCCATGGGCACGAATTGTGCTCCTTCGTTAGCTGATCTGTTTCTATATTCATATGAAGCGGAATTCATTCAAAAACTTCTACGCGAGAAGAAAAAATCTCTTGCTACGGCATTCAATTCGACATTTAGATATATTGACGACGTTTTGTCTATTAACAATAATTTTCATTCATATGTCGATTCGATATATCCCTGTGAGCTCGAAATAAAAGACGCCACCGATTCGTCCACTTCTGCTTCATACTTTAATATTTTATTGAAAGTAGATATTAACGGCAAACTGACAACTCAACTGTATTACAAACGGGATGATTTCAGCTTCTCCATCATAAACTTCCCATATTTATGTAGCAATATTCCATTATCACCTGCATATGGTGTTTATATCTCTCAATTGATTCGATACGCAAGAGCTTGTTCTGCGTATAATCAGTTTTTAAATCGAGGCAATCCACTGAAAGGTGAAAATTACGAACAGTGATCAATCAAATAACTCCTATAAGCAATACAAATTAGATAGTTGGGAAAACACGAACCCCTGGACACACCAGATGTGAGATCAGGTGCCTAGGAGGGGTAAGCATCCCCTGTCGACCGCGCACACCCGCCGTGAGCCCTATATCCTGATCAGGTAAACGGAGTTATCCGTAGTCAAAATCAGTGTGCCAAGAACGGCATAACAATCGGTATGAAACACGTCAGACAGCATTTGACCCAATGATAGGTTATATTGACGAACTAGATCGTTATAAAGACCATAAAATTTTCGAAATGCTGACTTCAATCGAGAGTGTTGAAACCCCTGTACCATCAACTTGATCGTAGGAGGTACAATATCTATTTTATTTGTTTTTTTTTTTGGGGGGGGGGGGTTGTTGTTGTTGTTGTTTTGGTGGTCACTTCCCTTCGAGGATTTGTCACTAATATCGAGACGTCACCAGCAGTAGATGGAGTACCACAAATTTAGACCTATGCTTAGCGCTCAGGGACGTAGCAGTGATGGTTCTTTAACCTATGGAAATCACTGAACCCATATATCAAGAAAAACGTTAGGATTCTTTCTT
Organism: Ostrea edulis; assembly: GCF_947568905.1. Taxonomy (NCBI): domain Eukaryota; kingdom Metazoa; phylum Mollusca; class Bivalvia; order Ostreida; family Ostreidae; genus Ostrea; species Ostrea edulis. Next base: position 40,779,921 of record NC_079167.1, read on the forward strand.
TTATGTCCAAAGAACAACCAATTGCGGTGTAATGTACGACAATTAGTGGTAAAATAATGTCTCCGGGGAGTTAATTAAGGTCATAAACCAGTTGTATCTTCACATGTTTTCACTGCGATTAGCAAAGGATTATGATCTTTGTTTTTCACCCATGAATGCTGTTGTTGAGATCCAAACTTGACTGAACTTGGTCCTTAGTTAATGATTGCAAATATAAAATGTTTCGGCGGATGACGAATATAAAAGCGCAAAATTTTCCATTAATATGCATCATCAAATTGTTTTTTTTTTAAAATGAAAATCCACCAAAATGCCTGCGTATTTCAAACCTTTTCAAATAAGAAAAAAATCACCACAAAAACCCCGAGATCTTTTAAACATTTGCTACAGTGATTAGAAAAATGACTCCGTCAGAAAGGGTCTCACCAAGACCTTTAGTGATGTATTACGTGTACTAGTGCTAATGACACGTGGTTCATTAATGTAAGACCTTTAGTGATGTATTACGTGTACTAGTGCTAATGACACGTGGTTCATTAATGTAAGACCTTTAGTGATGTATTACGTGTACTAGTGCTAATGACACGTGGTTCATTAATGTAAGACCTTTAGCGATGTATTACGTGTACTAGTGCTAATGACACGTGGTTCATTAATGTTTGACCTTTAGTGATGTATTACATGTACTAGTGCTAATGACACGTGGTTCATTAATGTAAGACCTTTAGTGATGTATTACGTGTACTAGTGCTAGTGACACGTGGTTCATTAATGTTTGACCTTTAGTCATGTATTACATATACTAGTACTAATGACACGTGGTTCATTAATGTAAGACCTTTAGTCATGTATTACGTGTACTAGTGCTAATGACACGTGGTTCATTAATGTTTGTAAGGATAGAGAGGAGTGATTATGGTTTTTTGTCACATCTGTTTTTCCGTTAAATTCCAGAATCAATGACGTTAACTTTCCATCAAATATAAAAGCTCTAAGTGTAGTCAACTTAACAGGAAAGTTTCATGACCAAAATCTATATATGTATTTCTTTAGTGGTCAACTTCCTTTGTTTTAGTATGAAAACTAAATGTTGAAAAATATTGAAATCGCTCGTCACAATCACCGAAAGTGATAATGGAAAATTAGACAGACGCCCATGATCTATATGTGGGTTTTTTTATAGTAGACCAGGACCTTTCAGTAAAATGTGAAAACTGTATGTGACAATATTCAAGATGAAAAGGTGACGATAACGAACAGTGATCAATCTCATAACTCCTATAAAGAATACAGAATTCAGAGTAGGGCAAACACGGAACCCTGGAGTAATCTGTAGTCAAATTCAGTGTGCAAAGAACGGCCTTAGTTTGTATGAAACATGCTAGACAGCAAATTACCCAAGGACAGGTTGTATTGGTAAATTAGATCGTTATAACGACCATAAAATTTGCAAAATGCTTCCTTTAAACGAGATTGTTGTATCCCCTGTAAAACAACTTATTTCTTATTCGCCTGCCTCGTTTTAAAAACTGATCATACACAGAACAAGCTCTTGCGTATCGAATCAATTGAGAGACATAAAAACCATATGCAGATGAAAATGATTTATTGGTACATGAATATTGGAAGTTGACGATGGAGAAGTAAATTTTGATGGTTTGGCCACAACCCTCAAAGCCCAAGCTGACAGGCAGAAACCATGAAATTCACAACGGTTTGTTTCCCTTGATCCATAGATGTTATATAACGAAATTGGTTGAATTAGTTCAGCCCTTCCAGGGAAGGAGCTGAAAATGTTCATATTACATGTCACCAGCCCTTGATTTGGAACCACTACCCTTGGTGTTGCAAAAATCCATAATGTTGGTTCATGTATATCCTAACTATGCATTTAGTTTTTATACTGTGTCAGCAAAATTAAAGAAGGTTTTTAAATAATGAAGGCACTTAATCACTACGACCTTTACCCCTAGGATACATTGTGAATTTTGAAGATTCATGGAAAGGATTTATACTAATGTTTTTGTACCAACAATTTATATTATATGAATTCAGATTGATATTCTCTGTATAAGCACTGTATAACAGGGATGATTCTGGGCAATTCTCAAGTCTATGCCAATATAGTAAAATACTTTGGATTATAGAGCAGAGGAGTCCGACAAGGTGATGTCTTAAGCCCAAATATTTTTAAAATATTTTTGAACGATTTTTCTAAATTACTGGATGAAGAAACCATTGGCTCTGTCAATCTTTCTAGAAAGAAAAGCATCTCTCTTCTATATGCGGACGATCTTGTACTGCTTTCAGAAAACCAGAATGGACTACAAAACAAACTAAACTTACTTGAAAAATATTGCAACGATTGGTACTTAGAAATTAATACCAATAAGACAAAAGTAGTCATTTTTAATAAAAGCGAACACCTAATTAAAGAAAATTTTGTGTTCGGTAACACATGTATTGAATGTACTAACAAATATAAATATCTAGGAGTAATATTATCCTCCTGTGGTTCATTCAAGGAAGCAAAATCTGATCTATACAATAAAGCTCTTAAGGCCTCATTCAAACTTTATAAAGACATCAAATCTATCGATCCACCAATTAAAACATTTTTGCATCTTTTTGACCATATGGTAAAACCCATCGCCTTGTATGGCTGCGAGATATGGTGAACACTTTCAGCACGCATGCTGGAAAAAGACAGAGATTTATATGATATCTTTAAAATTTGGGAGGTAGAAAACCTGAATATTAAGTGTTTTAAACAAAGAAGTACTAATATTGCAATAATCTCTGAATTGGGTAGATATCCTATGTTCTGCTCTATAATCCAAAGTATTTTACTATATTGGCATAGACTTGAGAATTGCCCAGAATCATCCCTGTTATACAGTGCTTATACAGAGAATATCAATCTGAATTCATATAATATAAATTGTTGGTACAAAAACATTAGTTATTTTAAGGGGAAAATGGGCATTTTGGTACCCAATTGTAAAAATCTCAAATTCTCATTTTTCAAAAAACAAATGAAGAATCAGGTACGGAAACAATTTTTACTTTACTGGTCAAAACGACGTGAAGAGAGTCAGAAATCAGGAAAACTCACAACATATTTTTCGTATAAAGAAAACTTTACTATGGACAGTTATATATTTTGAGAATCCCTAGAATTAAGAAAAACTCTATGTAGATTTCGAATTAGTGCACACGACCTTCGAATTGAAAGAGGAAGATATGAATTTACAAAAACCAATTCTGGCCAGAAGATTTCTTTAGAAAGAAGCAAAAGAATTTGCGAATTATGTAACCTTAATTGTGTAGAAGATGGATTTCATTTCCTCACTGATTGTCCATTCTATGTTGAAGAGAGAAATATGTTTTTAATGGTATATACAAGCTCAACAAAAAATTTATCTATCTAACAAATAAGGACAAATTTACTTCGTTGATGATTAATGAAGACAAACCAGTAATTGTCAAATTGAGTGAATAGTTAGTGCAAACTTTCAGAAAAAGAGGTGATGCTTTAAAACTGCAAAAATCATTATAGTTTATTATTCATATGTTGGTATAATACTGATACTGTCCATTTACTTGTGTATACACATGATTAGCAATTCATATATGTATGTACTTGTTTCCCCAACATGCTACATCCACATACAGTTTGCAGTCTATGTAACCTGTAGTTAATTTTGTAAACTTTCTTTCTTTTTTTAATTTCCTTCTTTATAAACTGTCTTACTGTTATGCCCTCTGGGCCCAAAATTGGAATAAACTTATCTTATCTTATCTATACTGAGATTAATTCATTTTTAAGCATCCATTCCGCATCCAGCTTTTACTTATAAAAACATAAAATTAGTTTTCATTTTTGAAAGTTTTGTTTGTAGCAAGTGTTGTTAATTTTCCAAATTAACGGGTTCGAATCCCGCTCTCGCCGGTAATTGAGAAAGTTTCCCAGTTTACTTTCGGAAGGAAGGTGGTCTCTTCCCAGGTACATTGTATCTGGGTTGTTTCTTCCACCAATAAAAACTGGGCACCACCAGATAACTGAAAAATTGTTGAGTGTGGCGGAAAACAGCAAAACAATCAATCAACCAAATTGCTTGTTTTCGATGCCGATACGATCCTGATCCATTTTTTTTTTCAGATTGCGGTGTGATCCACTTGATCTTCCAAACGCTGAATGAAAGGGGAGTTAAGTGTATTGGTATGGTGAAACGAAACAGAACTTCTTTATAATGAAATCGGTAATTGCCCATCTGTAATTACAAAATATTATCTTTATATAACAATTCTTTGAATTTAAATGCTGTATAACTAATTTCAGCTATCGGTTTTGTTCAAGGTACTTTCACAAGGTCTGTGACATGGGACTTCCTCCCAATATAAGGGGTAAGGACCGACAAATGACACCCAATCAATCAATCTTTATTTGTCATTATGAGCCAACTTACTCACCAGTGCAATAAACTGAAAATTAAATATCATGTGACCAAAACAATTTATAAGTTTGAAACATCGTTGGCATTACTAGTACTTAATAATTGAATTATATTGAAAACAGTCGGTCTACAATAATGATACTTTTTCATACAGTGGACATCTTAATATAAAATGAAATTCGTCCTCAATATCATGCAAGTCCCAACATGTACATATTCTGTTGGATTTGGTTACCTTATGGTGTCTGCCTACTGCAATATTCAAAAGATGGTAAGACAACCTAAATTTGGTTAACAACTTCCTGTGTATTTTATCTTGACGTTTTCTTAAATATGTTTGCAGGCAGAAATTACCGATAAGGTGTTGATCTAAGTATAGCTTTTGAAGATTTTAACAGTTTTTGTTCATATACATATAGAAATATTTGTTTTATAACAGGAAATTTTTTTAAAATTTACATGATTTTCTGACCAGATATAGTTTAAAACGAGTGATGACCCAACGACAAAATTTCTTGATGAGTTCCACGTCACCCATTAAGAGCAAGTGAGAACACCCTGATGAACTGTGTGAATGAAGTAGTCTGCCCTTACGTTTCTAACGTAGCGGAAGAACTTGATTTGCCATTCGCACAAAAATGGCTTGTGATCTTCGATTGTTTCAGGGGACAAATTACGGAGAAATTCCGTGATTTGTTGAAATCAAAAAGAATTCTCTACTCTATTATTGCCCCCAAACTGTACAAATTACAACCCATGGATTTATCATTAAAGATTTTCTTGAGTTCGAATTTCACCAGTACTACGCTGCGGAAGTAGTGAAATAGTACAAGGCTGACAAAAAGGTTGTTGACCACGTGGATTTATCGTTAACTCGCATGAAGAAACGTAGTGCTAAATGGTAATCACACCGTATAATCACCTGAAGTAAAAACCACAAATCATTAGAAATGGCCTCATCGTTAAAATGGAAATAAGCCGAAGATGGTCCGAGAAAAAGTTCATTGAGCTTTTTGCCTAGCGTATTATTTATTAGGGTTGTAGTCAACCTTCTAGCTCAGCTGAAGTGAAAGCTCTGTGAGCTTAAAAGGCCCAGAGTGTGTACAGAGTTTTGGAATATGGGTCATACCGTGGAAGTATGCCTTAAAATTGGTTTTTATCAAAGTTATATAAATTAAAATAAAGAAACGCCCTTTAAAAGAAACGGATGGAAATGTAAACAAGCGGCCCATGGACCACAATGCTCAACTGAGTCACATTGGCCCCGCTGTTCTTTTTTGGTACCCTCTTTATTCCCATGAAAGCTTTTAACCCAATATCAAGTCCTCACCCTAGTCCCACAGTGTCATGATTAAACCGAATTAAATCCACAGCATCTATAACGAACTTACTAACATGTTATTGGTGTTGTGTTCTGGAGAATATTTTTAAAACATGTTTGACTATTTTCATGTACTGTGTAAAATTTGATCCCCGATTCTAGCTCCACTCTTAACCCAGGATCCTCAATTTGGGGAAGAAATACAAAAAAACCCACTTTATTCCACATAACGTGGGAGTATTTGCATCCTAATGTGATTTAACGTGGTCCTGCGACTCCTGAAAAGAATGTTTGAAAATTTCCGATATATATTCTCATGTAATACTTTTAATTCAATGTCATATTTTCGCCTCACCTTATCCTACGGGTCGTGATTTGATCAAATAGGAATCTACACTGCACTGGAATGCTTACACATTAATATGACTAATCATGGCAAGCGGTTCTTGAGAAGATTGGTTTTTAAAAAAAAAAAATTACCTTTATTCTCATGTAAAATATGGATTCCCTGTTATAACCCCTAACCTCCCGGGACTATGATCAAACAAACTTAAATCTGCACTAACTCAGGAGGACTGCATACTAAGACTATGAATCTACACTACATTATAATGTTTACACATTAATATGACTAATCATGGCCAGTGGACCTTGAGAAAAACTCTAGGTCACCTGAGTCACTCAAGTGAGAAGATTAACATGATCAGTAGATCTTGAGAAGAAGAATTTTAAGTCACCTGAGTCACTCAAGTAAGAAGATTAATCATGGCCAGTAGATCTTGAGAAGAAGAATTTTAAGTCCCCTGAGTCACTTAAGTGACATATTGCTATTTGTCTGAGTATTTTAACTTTTTCAATTCTTTCCTTTGGTGAAAAGCATTTTTGGAACAAGGGGACATAAATTGTAAATTTCAGGACTCCTGTACCCTCGTGGTCTTAGGGGCGGGGCAAAAACTACCAAACTAGACCAATTTTTAAAAATCGTCTTATCCACAACCACGTTTTTGCGAGAGAGGTGTGACTGGGACTCCTGCTGCATTAGGTAGCCATTTACCAAAAATGAAAATCTCACTACCCCCAGGGATAGGGGTTTTGATATGGGGGGGGGGGGCAAAGTGGCAATAGTGATTTGATGTGTTTGTTACGAATTGAACATTTCAAACTTCTTGATAAATACTCTTCCAATTCTTTTTAAGTTTGATATAACTGAAACATATTTTTAAAAGGAGGAATATAATTGTAAATGTCAGAATTCCTGTACTCCTTGGGCTTTTAGGACAGGGCAAAAACTGGCAGAAATTGATCGATTTAAAACATCCAACTTTCCTCATAGCTGCAAGGAAAATCAAATGTACAGTGTATAGTCATTCAGAGCAGGCAGACCTAACCAAAGTTGCAAAGTTTGGGGTAGAGCGCGGGCCAAACTTGGCATATAAGGTTTATCATTGTGAAGATCATTTACATATCTAACACCTTCTTTCATGTAATTAAACTGAATATATAATTAGAGGGAGCAGGTAGCCCTTTATCAAATTTTTAAATTTCATTATCCCATGGATGATAAATTTGATACTAAGGCGAGAAAAACTTATCATAGTGATTAATGTATTTTGAAAGCTTTTTTTTTTAATTTTGGTGACACTGTATGAAAAACTAAATGCATATTTAAGAGAGACGGAAAGGGATTTACCAAAATTGTTAATTTCGTAACCCCAGAGTTCTGACTAAAGGGTGGGTCAAAATGATATAAAATATATCATATAAAGTATTTCATTAGTATGGTCACTTTCGAGGCACTTGTTTAAGAACGCATCTTGTTTTATACTATTGCTGAATATTAGAATTTAGCTAATATATGTAGAACAGGAAAATTATTATAAATCTCATAGACCCTTGGGCTAATGATACTTTTAGCTAATGCTCAGGTGACCGATAAAGCCTGTTGGCGTCTTGTTTTAAATGTATATGTATATTCCAATATAAAACTTTGACACCTATTGTGACCCCAATTTACCTCCCGGAACCATGGTTCATATTTACTATGCGTTACCGGAGAATAATTGCACACTGCTCACTACCCTCTTGTTCACAAGATTTTCAAATTCCACAACGGTATATTCCAGCATAAAACTTTAAATCCCTAATCCAAATCTGCCTCTGGGGCATTGATTTAATCAAACTTCAATCTGCACTACCTGAAGATACTTGCATATCAATATAACTAATCCTAATCTTGCTGCTCTTCACAATCACATGTTTAAAGATTTTCTCCTGTACTTGTATATGTAAAACTTTAATCTCCTGTTGAAGCACCATCATCCAACACACACACAACCTCCCCCCCCCCCCCCACCCACCCACCCAATCAGTCGCGATTTGAAGGGAACTTAAAAGCCCAAATCTGCAGTACCTGAAAATGCTTGCATTTAGATATGACTTTTAATTATGACTAATCATTATCCTGATGTTCTTGAGAAAAAATATATATTCCCCCTATATTGCCATGTAACAAATAAGATCCACTATTGTGACCCCACTCTACCCTCCAGGGCCATGGCTTAGATAAACTGGAATCTGCATTACCCGAGTATTCTTACCTTTCGACATGACCAATCATGGCCTTGCAGTTTATGAGAAGATGAGTTAAAGACTTTTACTTTCGGCTCATTTAAAGTAGATATATTTTTATCCACAACCCTGAGATCAGAAACTGGCCACAGTAGGGGGAAGTGGGCGACTTACTTAGCTTTTGTTTGTTTTTATGTCCAATGCGAGAATTTTTATCGATATAGAGATGTCACCAGATTCTTTTGCGAAATGCATACTGCTGCAGGAGACTTCCGTTATTAAGGTCACATCCGGCATACTGCTGCAGGCGACTTCCGTTATTAAGGTCACGTCCGATTATCCTTGGACTTTCATTTGTAACAGAGGACGATTGGCGAAAGAACAGTCACTACCTATGTTAAATGTGTAAGGTTTGGCGTGATTCAGAATCGAACCTTGGCCTCCCGGTTGTGAAAAGAATACTGTAACAACTAAGCTATATCGACCGGCCATGTTTTACGCGTTACGTAGGAATATAATGAAAATTTTAAAAATTTGAAAACCCAATGAAAAACCACATTAGTCAAATTGTAATGCAAGAGTCATTCTGTAGTTCATATTGAAGGTTGTTCAGCCATGCACCGTGTAACCAGGGTGGTGTCGTTAATGATAAACATGGCAAATGCAACTGCTTTTTAGGGAGAGGGCAAAATTAGGATATGCCTGCTGCCAGATCCTATTCACTTTGTGAATAAAACATAGTTTTAAAAAATACTATTGCTTTAAAGCGAGCGTCACGAACCATGGGTCGCTTTCTATGATTAAGAGTTTGATTAATAAGATGTGGAAATTATGCATGTAATTAACATGTTTTCATGTAAATTCTGTTATGTGTTTATAGAGATAAAATAATGACATGTGAAATTAAACCATCGTGGATATTGACCTTTTCACTCCTACATAGCGTTTATACAACCGCGAAAAGACACCTACGGCATGATATTGATTGTGATGATCAGAGACTCGGTCTCATGCTCGCTGACACTTGAAAGGGAATGGTTATTTGCGAAACTCGTCTTGAACAAGACCAGCGAAACTTTCTAAACAATTCAATGCTGTTATATTAGAGCATTAAGATGGAAGGTGACGATTTCGAATCAAATCACTGGGAGAATTCTACAGACATCGAAAATTATTATATGCTTGATTCTCTTTACTATGAGGACCTAGACTCATTAAAGCAGCCATGGGCAGACACAGATGGACATTTTTGGCCTACAATTGTGGTCTACAGTCTAACATTTGTGGTTGGACTTATCGGAAATATACTCGTAGTATATGCTGTTGTTTGCAGTCGAAAAATGCGGTCTGTTACAGCATCCTTCATGATCAGCCTGGCGGCGGCGGATCTCCTCTTCCTCCTGGTGTGTGTCCCATACAACACGGTGGAATTCGTGAAGCTGGAGTGGCAGCTGGGACCATGGATGTGCAAGCTGTCCGTCTTTATAGAGCTGTTATCTGCCTTCAGTTCTATTCTTAACTTGTCAGCAATTAGTGTGGAAAGGTAAGAATTTTGCAAATTTTATATCACCTCCAAATTAAAAACGAATTGACCAAAGCAAAGAATCTGGTAAGATAACTGATCGGAGGAAAGTAGCTATTATCTGTAGACTGTTAAACTCGTCCTGTTCAATTTACCTGTGTCAAAGTTTCCCATGAACTTCTCTAGTCAAATCAACTTTTATATGTTTACACATGCTGTAGTAGACATTTTTCACACTATCAGATCCGTTTCCGGAAGGTCATAAAATTAGTGAATTATTAATTAGTCGTTAAATTGAGTGGTGCTAATAAATGTTAACGTAATAATACTACATGTAGGTAGGATCGAGAAAATAAAACCCTGTCCGAACGTCGTGCATATTTTCTACACTTCAAGATGATACAGTGTGATCATAAAGGATCTATTTATATTAACTGTTTGTCTATCACTTTGTACATGTATCACAGATGGATATTTAAACAATCAGTAATGGTAATGTTCACATGAGTATATGCTGAAATGGATGTATTTTAAATCCTTTTGTAAAGATGAAATGTGTAGATAATGAACAGTGATCACAAAAGCGATTTTAAACTTTATATAACCGCCAGTATTCCTATAATTTTGTTACCTAAGCGATATTTAACTTTGTATAACCGCCAGTATTCCTGTAATTCTGTTACCTAAGCGATATTTAACTTCATATAACCGTCAGTATTCCTATAATTCTGTTACCTTGGCGATATTTAACTCTATATAACCGCCAGTATTCCTATAATTCTGTTACCTGGGCGATTTTTAACTCTATATAACCGTCAGTAGTCCTATAATTCTGTTACCTACAGTTACATATTGGGTAGTAATATTCAGTGGGAAGAGAAAATTTACAAAACGCAGTTTAATACTGTAGGAAGAATATATCTTGGATTTCAGAAATCGATGATATAGGATATTTAAATATTACTAATAACTATCGTTTGATACCAATTGCATACAGTAAGAGCGGTGGGAGGTATTTAATTATTGGCGAATAATTATCGTTTGAAAGTAATTGCATACAGTAGGGACGACAGTAACAACAAAACTATTTATTCTCAAATAAATACAACATGAAGTAATTCGTAATATATAACACAATACTGTACGTAGCATGCAGTTAACATGGCGAAAGATGGTAGAGATCCTTGCCTATTTTTACATTAGCTATTGCTGAAATATATCATGTATAAAGAGACTTCAATTCATAGAAGTAGTGACTGTTGTCCCTTTACTAGTTATGTCATCATAGCCTACTAAATAACGTTATGCCGCGAAGTAAGACGTGACGTTATAGGCAATGGCAATCGGATCACGCGCTCGTCTTTTTCCGTAACCGGTAAGAAGACTCGGACGTGGATCGGCGCAAGAATTGCATCAAATCGATGCATTTCTTCGCCGGAAGCGCGCCCGTGGATGAGAGGTAAAAGAATAATATGTTATTTATATTTTCACCACAGATTCAGTTTTGGTATCATTAACGTCTTATTCACTCTAATACATAACATGTAAGTGGAAATTGATAGTGGTAAAATACCTTAGATGTGTATAATATCTTAGATGCATTTGAAAGTTCACGTTTCATAGTGTAACGTACGACTGTGACGTCAAAGTTACGTTTATGTATACGTAACAACCAACTCTGATGGCGTCGACACACATACGAGGTTTATTTGCGGTTACGGAAATAGCCGAGTAGTTACGATTGAGGCAGTGGATCAATCGGATCACGCGCTCGTCCTTTTCCGTATTCATTTGCGGTTACGGAAATAGCCGAGTAGTTACGATTGACATTGGCAATCTCTCACCAGAGGGCGTTACGCTACGCTCCACAACACCTCTGTTATCGTCTAATTTACAAGAATTTTGTAAAACAGAGCGTCTTTGAAAATAAAATAAATCTGCATCATTTTCATAAATAAAACATACATTTATGAGTTAAAAACACATTGGTAGGTATCGAAACGCTGTATTACGTTAGTGCAACCTCCATATTTATGGAACTATTTTGTCTTGTCAAATGTATTATTTCACTTTCACTTAGTAACTATGGACTCTACATTAAAAAAAAACTAGCGAGATTATAATGATGAAAATCTGACATTGCACAAAGAACAGAAACGTGCCTTTCTGTTGGAGTCAGTGACGTCATTTTGTCCGTGCGAGATCATATGGTTAGCCGAACTATTTATCAGACGATAACAGAGGTGAAAGTGAAGCTTGCGTAGCGCGCCCTCTGGTGAGAGAATGTTGACATTGGATGTCACGGTGATAACGATATCGAACCCGAGCGAATTAGAAATCGCCGAGTCAAGAATTGGCAGACTTTCTTTTTTCTTTAATTCGTCTAAATTTCTATTTACGATTTAATTAAATATTCATAATGGATTTGTTGTGCTTAGATGATTGGAATTTTTATATATTGATATACATTGAAAGTACCGTTTATTTACTAAGGTGATAGCAGTTATAGCAGTACGAGAGCAAACGTTAAATGTCACGGTGTTTTAACATTCAGAACTTCAGAACGTTATATTCCCATGATGTATAAAGACCATAAAACTATATCTTGTGTGTATTAAAAAAAGATCATTGAGTTTTTTGTCAGATATATCTGCAATGACAGTGAATACGGCAAGTTTTCATTCATTATTGATCTGATTTTGACTAAACTACAAAATTTGAAGAAAGAAAAATACCGAAAATTTAATTGAAGGTGTTGATTCACTATGTGTGAATTTCAGACAGAAATTAATTCCTGGGAATGTTTAACAGGCATGAGAGATAAGGTTAATAAGATTGTACTGCTTTTCTGGGGACAAAACTCATCAATGCCCACAGCTCCCTTCAATGACCAGACCCTTTGCATGATGATTTGGATATTATTTGTATTGGGGTCCCCTATACTACGATTCTACCATAAATGTGACAATTCATTGATATCTACATCCAAATGGTTTTCCGTGATAAGCTAGCATGGGGAAAAGACATATAAGCCAACTACACAAAATGTGTTTTGCTCTGTATGTCGATCACTTGTGAAGGATTACAGCCGTGGTATCTCCAGATCACAAGTGTCTGCGGTATTGTAAAAATTAGTGTATGAGGAGTTTGAAAAAAAAAATGTGTCTGTGGTGTTAGAAAAAATAAGTGTCTGTGATATTAAAAAAAGTAAGTCTTGGCAGTGTTCGGGAAAAAAAACAAGTCCTTGTGATATTCGAAACAAAAAGTCCCTGCGGAGTTCGAAAAATCTCTGGTGTTCGAAAACAGAGTAAGCATAGCTGGGTGACCATCTTTTGAACACAGAAAGAGTAGGTCACGTGTTTAGCCTTGGCATCATTATCACCAGTTTATACGGTGATATATTGCCTGACTGATCCCGAATCAGCATTGAACCCCCATCAATCAATCTTTCTCAGTCGTCTGGATTTCAGTAATTCAATTCCAAAACATTGTGATTCAATGAAATCTACTTTTAAATAATGTACATAATATATGATTGCGTTCATTCACGTTGTATGTCACTTGTCAGTTCGCGTCACTGTTTACTGCTGCACGATCTGTAAAATGGAAACAACAAAAGAGTGTAAAAAAGAATGTAACTCCATCACAGAAAAGATAATTTCTCGGAAATTGCGTATTTTCAAACGTGCTGTGTTCGATTCAACACTATTTTGACTTCGTTGTAATAATTCAAAGGTGGGTTTTTTTTAAATGACATTCTCCCGAAATAGAAGTATATGTTGGTCAGGCCGTCCCCGTGTCTCTGCCTGCAGGTTTCGCCATTGTCATAACGTTTTAAACTATACCAAACAATCCCTAAATATGCGAAAGGTCAAGCCCAAAAATTGGTACAAAACGTATCTGGAGGACGTGGCGTCCTTGTCGCGTGTTTTTATAAATGGGTTCTGTAATTCTGAGATCTATATCCATGAGATGTCGCTCATCCTCGTCCCACCTCCTTTACTTGACACGTCTGTCCAAGTCGCAACCAGAACATAAAACTAAATTACTTCAAACAACTTACAATGGAGCACTTGTTTTGTGATCGGAAGGTCGTGAGTTCGAACCTCGGCCGCGACAAACCTGAGGCGTTCAAATAAATGGCAATTGTTCCCTCGTCTTGCGCTTTGCATTAGATATCTTGAAAAGTGAGATCTCGGTAGGCATTGGAACAATAAAGAGTCTTCACTTCCGAATAGTTCTGGGCGCCTCGCATAGGTTTGGATTTGTGGCACTTCACTAAAAATCCTGGTAATCGTCTCTCTTGATTGAAATGTATTAGAAGGGACGTAAATTATTATTAATGGATGGCAAAAGATGAAGGTGTTGCGTATTTTTTATATAACGATAATTTTGTCGAATAAGTTCGTGATGCATTAATATCAAAATGCTTCTTTTAGCCATTTCGAATAAATGTATATTCGACATACATGTAAATTATTTCACTACAATCAAATTCTCATTTTGTCATTTCACATTAAATATCTATTATGTGCTTAAAAAACAATTTCCCTGCCATTGTCATTAGGCCATATCGTTCAATTACTAACGACATCTGAATACGTTTTCATGTGTAAGGATGGTATATTTCCGAAGCTGTCCTATGACTACAAGTGCAATAATTCTTCTCCAACTAGTAACAACAAGAAATATGTTGACGTTGACGCATTAATTGCTAGTTTATAAACTGATGGACTATCTAGATTAAGTAACTGCAGATGGGGTAATTAAATTCATATTCACACCAATGGTCGTTAGATATATATTGATTACGGGATCGGATGACTGTGCTCTTTTTGCATCCTACGATGCCACTTTGATGATTTGAGTCATAATAATTCTTTTAGGAAGTGATAGCATACAATGGTTTGTATGTGAATTTCTTTAGGAAGTTATACAATTTGCATATGGTGCAGAATTCCGCTATTATATTGTAAATTGGGTAATTTCCTAAATCTGTTTTCAGTAATTTTCATTTTTTGTGACATAGCATGTTTCTTGATAAAACATTGAAACAAATCATTTAAATGCATGGTGTTCACGCACAGGTATAGTCAGAGCGTTCCTTACATTCCGAGTTTTACGACTAGTGGCTCTGTTTATCTGTACAAGACATACATGTAGGTCTAACGAAGAGTGTGACCGGTCAACGGGGGTTACTAACTCATATAGGCATCTCATCTCACCCCTAGGGGTTTCGTGTTCACCCTAATCTCAAGTTGGTATTCCTTTTAAGATTTGACATATATCACTTTTCATCATTTTCACTTTTTTCATTGAAGGAAAAAAGAACTTTCGCAATTTGCTAGCCTTTAGTTATCTTAGCTACGCGAATTCTAAGTGAAATATCGGAGTTTTATTTATAGATTATGAATCATATTTGGATTTTAATCCCAATGAATTTAATCACATGTTAATTACATTGCTATGTGTATAGTCGCAATTACATAAGCTATAAAGGAGTATTACGTTTACAACTTTCCCCATCCTGTAAATGAAGAAATTAATAAGATGATTACGTCACACACGACACAGTTTGTATCGATTCCACTAGCCTAAATTAAAAGTTGTATTTACAGCTTCATTTACACTATACGTATCTACATATAAATTCAAAATCACTTTCACCTTCACCTTCAAACTCAAAATAAACACAAAGCATTCGAACCAATCAACTCACAAACCCTAAATATTCACTCTCTTAAAATCATTATACTAGACTTGCATGTACATGCTTGCGTATCCAAAGATCGTGCGTCCGTGACTTTGCATGGTTATGCATAGAGACAGGGGATTTCTAAGAAAAGAATAATCAAATTGATTTTGTCATCAACTGTCCTGGTGATGAAGACAACTCGCCAGGGCCATCAACTAAACATAATTTCTGATGGTGAGACCTTTCATTTCATATAATTTTCTTTGACCTTGAATTTTGAGTTTGACCTCCTTTTAAGAAAACATAACCTATCAAGTATGTAAAACCTATACGTAATAATTCAGGAACAATTTTAGGTACGGCTTTCATATCTTGTATAGATATTCTATATGGCAAGACATTGTGACACAATGGTGTTTGATCTTTTGGCCTTGGAGTTTGACCTACGTTGAAAAAAAACCCTGACCTATCTTTAAAATATCTCCAGAACTATTTAAAGTAGGGCTTTCATATTTCGTATGAGGATTCTTCATGGCAAGACTTTAGTATGCTTTCGTGTTGACCTTAACCAACGGGTGAGAAATGTGGTCCATGGGCCTCTTGTTCTACGGGTGAGAGTTGTGGCCCATGGGCCTTTTGTTCTACTTGGTATCTTGTTTTGTGCTAATGAAAACTTGATGCAAGAAATGAAAACTTAATGCAAGAAATGACAAGGGCATCTGATGATTGGTTGGTTGTAGGGAGGGCAATTTTTAATCGGTTAACCGGTTACTCGGTCGGAACGGTGGTAATCGGTTGCACAATCCGTAATCGGGGTTAATAGGGAAAAATTATATATATATATATATATATATATATATATATATATATATATATATATATATATATATATTATAATAATAATATATAATAATAATAATATATATATCATTATTATTATCATTATATATTATTATTTGAATGCATGTATATTTAACTACAAATTTCCCAATCCATTTCCAAAAATTCTGTATAGTGATATATATGCGTTTTCACGTCTATAATTAGTTAATTTATAGATAATCAACTATACTGGCTGTACAGGACCACAATGTACACTAGTTTATATAACTAATTGTGCCAACCTGTATAAAGAATATTATTATCATTACGTGAGAAAAGGTGCTTGAACTCCGCTTCACTGCTTCAACTCACCAGAACAAGCGTTTCTGTAATCATGAATGAATGAAAATAAAATTACTGTTGAGTACTGTAATATTATTGTGAACTGTTTAATGTGTATCTCTGTTATACCTCTAGGCCACCCCCTTCGACATCGCACGATGGAAATGTTTCAAATTAAGAAAATTAGATGGCAAAATTGTAAAATGCCAACTTTACTCGACTGATTGACATACACTGGTGGTACCTAAAATGTGCGTGCGCATCTAAAGGTAAAGCATCCTAAGAAAATGCCAAAGTAAATATTAGTTCTGACGATGGTGAAAGTGCAGAGTAAACTTTTGGGATTTATTTCTATCTTAATTCTCGTGCATGTTTCATGCTTTCTTCGTTTCCTCACACTTATTGCATTTAATGTTCTAATCAAACATAAACACACCGCCTCTCTCTATCTGTTGCATTGTCTCTTTTTGTCCGTATAAACAGAACAAACTTGAGAAATTGAAGCCATTAACTATGTCACAAAATGTATATTTGATACCGTAACGATTAACCGGTTAATCGATCGGAATGAGTTGCGGTTAACCGGTTGGCAATTTTTTAATCGATTGCCATCCCTAATTGGTTGTATATTGTTTAGAGTTCTGCTTGAGAATTGTGCACCCTTATGTTGACGTTACCGCTGAAGGCCTGCTCGGCGCTTACGGCCTTTGATTGTTTTGCTGTTTTCCTCCACACTCAACAATTTTTCAATTATCTGGTGGCGCCCAGTTTTTAATTTATTGGTGGAAGAGAGAACCCAGATACAATGTACCTGGGAAGAGACCACCGACCTTCCGCAAGTAAACTGCGACACTTTTGCACTTACCGGCGAGAACGGGATTCGAACCCGCGCCGACCAGAGGTGAGAAGCCGTGTGATTTTTAGCGTGGTACTCTAACCACTCGGCCACGGAGGTCCTACGGTGCCACACTGCTGTGATACAGGACCTCGGTTTTGCAGTGTCATCCGAAGGACCGCCCCATTTAGTCGCCTTTTATGACAAGCAAGGGGTACTGAAGACCTATTCTAACTCGGATCCCCACGGGCATGTGATGGAAAAGGCAGGTACGATTCAGAGCGGACAACTGTGAAAATATTGGATTGAAATTGTAGTTTTTGAAGTGAATTTCAATTTCAATTTGCAATTACATTTATCATAACCAAAGTAATGGGTATCAGGGGCAGACATGTTAAATCTTTTGAAATCCATTGATGATCATTAAATACTTGTTGAAAAATTTAAGACATTTATTTGAATGAATTTTATGTCATCTCACAAACAAAGTATTTGAAGAGACATTATTTGTCGAAATGCGCATCTGGTCCATCAAAATTGGTACCGTATAAGTTTTACCTCGCTACTAAACAATTTATGTGCGTTAACTTTTCGTAGATGATTTGCAATGAAGAGGAATTCCATTTGCAAATTATTTTCTTTTGTTTTTACGGCATACAATTTATAAATACATGTATACATTTTGAAAGAAAATCGGACATTGACCTATCTCCTTTTACTCGTTTTTTCCCCTATGTGTAGTAATTAGGTGGTGAGGGGCACCTCCAAAATATGACCTACTTCCTTTCGAAATAAAATTAACCTCAACGTTTTTTAAAAACAAATATCTATCTCCTTCTGATCTATACTTAACAGTCTATACACATAGTTCAGTTAGTTACAACGTCAGCTTTTGATCTCTTGGTGATAAGTTCGATTATCGTTCCGTGTTTACTATTTTAACTTAAATGCATCCTTATATTGGTTGTATATTGTTTAACGACCTGCTCGAGAATTTTTTCCCTCATATGGAGACGTCACCATTGCCGGTGAAGGACTGCAAAATTTAGGCCTAACCTCTGCACTTACAGCATTTGAGAAGGGAGGGAACTTTGTCGTGCCACACCTGCTGTGACTCGGGGCCTCAGATTTTACGGTATCATCAGAAGGACCGCCCCATTTAGTCGTTTCTTACGACAAGCAAGGGACACCGATGACCTATTCTAACCCGGGTCGAAACCTTTGCAAATTTTGAAAACATTGGTTAGTTTGCTAAATTTTCATTCGTATAAAACTCTTAGTGTCCCATACATCCTTTTAAAGATCGATGCACTTTTTTATTTTGACGTTCTTGTTGAAAAACATTTCGTCGTGCTTTTAACTGAATAGGAACTCGCTGAGGGCTAAAAATGGATTAGAATTCAATTAGTAAAATGAATTTTTTATCTTACGATTTCGGTGACGCAATTGAAGGTAAAAACAGGATAGCTAAGTATTGATATCCATTATTTCCGGCTGTCAGAGGGCGGTCGGTTGCATGGTATGGTTTTGCGGGATTATTACGTTATGACATATATATTTCAAAACAACAGAGAAATCTCTTTTGCAAGTATTTTAATAGTATATATGTGTCTTAACAAAAAATGTATTTTGTATGTTTTTGTCAATGGAAACAAGGTTTAAAGCACTGCTTCCTCCAATCCTGATCAAATAGAGTCGTTTTGATGTTCGTTTGATGTTCCTCTGTTCTTAATTTGTGAAGTGACATAGAATCAGTCTTTAGGAGCGTTATGTCCCCAATTTACTACAGGAATTTAAAGATGATCAACGCATTTAGGAAGACATCGAGAAAGGCTGCTGACAAACAAAATGATGTTGCGGACATTTCAATAGTCTCGTTTACATTAAGCATTTCGCAAATTCGATGGTCGTTATAACGATCTAGTCACTAAGTCAAATGCTGTCTGACGTGTTTCATACCAATTGATAGGCCGTTCTTTACATGCTGATGTTACTTAGTTTACCTGATCAGGAAATAAGGCTCACGACGAGTGTGATCGGTCGACACAGGGAATGCTTACTCCTCACAGACACCTGATCCCACTGGCATACCAAGGGGTCTGTGTTTGCCGAACTCTTAATTTTGTATTCATTATAAGAGTTACATGTATGAGACAGTCATACTGTATATATTTCCAAACTTGCCAGTTCATGTTCCACGGTCTTTAAATTTGACTTTCACAACAGATTTCTTTCTCTAATCATTAGGAACATGCGTACCAAGTTAGATGATGATCCTAGCCGTATATGACTACAGTGTACCGGCAGACGCACCACGACAAGACACGGGTCGACCCGTCTATGACTTGCATATCTGCTACGTTAACACAGCTATAGTAGATACGCCTAACATTTGTTAATACTATTCCTAGAGTATGTATTTGAATTTATAGTCCTGCTGAAACTGCAACACCGCCTTTGAAGAACTGCATAA
Source organism: Ostrea edulis (assembly GCF_947568905.1). Classification (NCBI taxonomy): domain Eukaryota; kingdom Metazoa; phylum Mollusca; class Bivalvia; order Ostreida; family Ostreidae; genus Ostrea; species Ostrea edulis. Next base: position 40,799,956 of record NC_079167.1, read on the forward strand.
TATTATTACATGCATGTACTCAATATCAACAAATATTGCAAGTACTTCCCAGAAATACAGAAGCAACTCATGATGGGTTTCCAGATGAATTGATAATAGCTTAAGTTATATTGGTTTGCATATGCTAAAACTGCAAACATTTGTGTTATAATATGTATATTTTGGTCATTGCAAACCGCGACGTGCAAATCAGAGTTGCAGATATACATAGAATAGCCAGTTCAGCAAATTTTATCGCCAATTCAGTGGCGTAGGTAGGTAGGTTTGTAAGCAGCAGGGCGGTATTTTACCTTCTGCTAGACGATGACATTTGACCTACAGCAAATAGGTCATTCACAGGATTTATGGCCGATATTTGTAAGTCGTTAAAGTGTATTAAGACCTACACCCCGCTCTGCCTGCGTGCCACAGCAGCCATGAGTGATGCCGGTTTCAAAGCACACTAAAACATGTTTATGTCGGGGCACTGAAGCTAGGCATCGTTGAAAACCTATATTAGAAATTTACCGAGTTCATTGAGATCATGTTTGTCAACAATTACAAATCCAAATCCAAACCGTCCCACCTCCTCTGTTCTGTCAGGAGATCCATCCGCGTCCTCTTCACTGTATATAAATGATTTGCCTACACCTGACGACTGCCGCCCTGTTCTTCTTGTTCCTCCACCTCAGTCTTCTGTTAACTCCGTAATGTCCACAGAATATGTTTCAAAATCGGTCTTCAACAACTGCGTGTTCAACCTTTAAAAGTGAAAGGGCGCATCAAAACTAATGTTGCGCACCCCTTTCGCAATACATTTTGATAACTTTTTCTCTCTCCAAAATTACGAATGTAGACCTAAGGAAAGGTTTTCTATTATATATTCCTGAATTAATCTATGAGACAGGTAATTGCGTAATAGAGAAATAACGTCACAAACATCGTATATTGTTCAGCACGTTACAAAATTCCTCAGCGGTTTTTTGTTTTTGTTTTATTTTGGTTTATCAAGGTTTAAGAAAAATATTTAATATAATGGGGGGGGGGGTTGAATTCATAGGTTTAATCTTATGTTTTCGTTGTTGCTATAAAGAAAAAGTCAGAGGCGGCAACCAGCCAATGCACGGACCTTTGCAAGCAATAAGGACTTTCCAGTTAGATATAACAAAAAAGGATACATGTATACGGTGTCAAAATCTCTCTCTCTCTCTCTCTCTCACTCTCTCTCTCTCATATACATAAGATAGTCTATATTTTTTAGTTTCCATTTGTATGTAATGAATTCAATTGTGCATTTGCAACATCAATGTTTATAGGCCCATGATTAATGATCAAAATGGATATAACAGTGCATCGATTATGAAAATTCAAGAAATTTGCCACCGTCGGATATACTCACGGCTGATCTCGTCTTCTACTCATCACTTGATGAGTAGAAGACGAGATCAGTCGTGGGTATCCGACGTTGGAAATTTGCATTACCTGTAGAAATGATAGCTGATGAATATAATTTCAATATCAATTCCTGTACTAATATCCAATTTATACCAACTGTTTTATGTGTTAATTGGGGGTGTGTGTGTAAATATACGAACATGTAATTTAGTTGATACATGTAAATAATACGGATGTCAAGTACATAATTTATTGCACCATGATTTGATTTTGTGTGTTATCCAAGTTGTACCCCTACAAGCAGCAGCAGCATTCCATTACAGTTTTGTTAAATATGTACACCAAGTTCACTGGTCATATTATGTTCAGGACTAGTCGCGGCAGCTCAATGGTATAGAGTGTTCGATTTGTAACCAGGAGGTCGTGAGTTCGAGCGTCACTCGTGCCAAGGCTGCGTCAAACCTAAGACTCTAATATAGGTAGTGATTGCTCGTTCTCCAAAGGCTCGGTATTTAAAAGTGAGAATCACGGGTCTTTTGGATATGACCTTAAAACTGACGCGGCTGGCGTTGGCAGGTTAAAACCCCTTACTGCTGCGGCCCTGAGCGTGGGTCTAAATTTATGATACTTCACCTACAATATGTACAGCTATTGACGTCTCAATATGAGTGAAAAATTCTCAACGGGACGTTAAGCAAACAACTAACATGGTCAGAAAGTTGGGTAACTCTTTTCTTTAAAATATGAGAGAAGTGTCGGAGCTTTGTCATTTGTGCATAGGAATTTGGTATTTTACATTCTTGAATATCAGTTATTGTCTCATGATAGAAAGGTTATATATATTAAGATTTAATTCGATAGATAAATCAACATGAATTCCAATCAGGTCTATGGAAATAATTTTGCCTAGAATCAGAAAATTGAACTAAATTCTTATAAATTTAATTTGTTCAGTGGTATATATAATTTGATATACGACAGTAATTTATTACGACTTATCATTTCAGGAGAAAATAAAAGAAATATTATAACACTTGATTTTTCCTATGAAAATTGCTTTGAATGTTTACTTCACTGCATTTCCATACTTCAAAATTTCATACAATATCATAAGTCCCAGTACATATTATATACTTTGAAAAAAAAGGTACATGTATCAGTTTTATTCATTTTTTTCAAACAAATTAGCACGTTTATGAAATATTGCTCAACCTATTAATTGCGATGAAAAGTGCAACTTGTATTGAATGAATTTAATTATAATTTGCCAGCATTGACTAGTCAAAGTTGCACAAAGTTAATTTGTTACTTGTACATTATAACGTTAATCAAGATTAGATGATCATAGTTATAATAAAACTTGATACCCGGTATGTTACAACAATTTTCAGACTTTTGTATGTTATCATTCTTACTAGCTTTTAAATCTATCATGATAAGTTAGTTTTAAATACAAACTTAGCATACTATCTTAAGAAGGAAGTAAGAATAATTATCAAATTGTAAGAGAGAAATCTCTACATCTAATGCGACACTAGGCCGCCATATTTCACCGTATCGTATATAGATATTGTATAACCTTGATAGTATGGTGTATGGAGTTTGGCTGCATGAACATTAGTAGTTCTTATCTATTGAGTTGAAATATTTTGCAACACACATGTAGTGCTACATGTAGTTATTATTTTTTTTCTACCTGTAAATAATTTTACTTATTGAGAAAGTTAAAGAAACATAATTTTTTCATTTATAATTATATAATTGTAGCGGTTGCTATGGTGACAGTATTCTAATGGAAATGTTTCCTATGGTAACTGTTAGTTAAGATAATGTCTGTATGCTATACTTTAGAGGAAAATATTAACAAAACGTGTTTGTTCTTAATGCCTGGTAAATATCATAACATTGTTTAGAATTGACTTCCAGTTGTGTGCATCATTGAGTTTCAAGTGTTACAAATTCTACAGCATAATATATCGTATTCATTACGTCATATCTCTGGAACCATGCAAGATAAGACCATAAAATTTTCAATGCGCAATTAGGCATACATGTGTGTCATTTTAGAGCGAAAATCTCATTTTTGATAAATTCCTCATTTGGAACCAAAATCTCATGGCTGGTCATTATGTCTATGTTGATATAGTTGCTTTTCAGCGTCTTAATAATTAAAACAGTTCATTTGATGGATTGAATACTGGTCAACGTCCCTCTCGAGAATATTTTACTCATATGGAGACGTCACCATTTCCGGTGAAGGGCTGCAAAATTTAGGCTTAAGCTCGGCGCTTATTGTCATTGAGAAGGGATGGATCTTTAACGTGTCACACCTACTGACACACGGGACCTAGGTTTTTGCGGTCTCATCCGCAAGACCGCCCCATTTGTCGCCTCTTACATTGTACGACAAGCAAGGTTTTACTCAGTACCTATTCTAACCTGGATCCCCATGGGACATTTGTTTTGTGTTTTCGTCATTTTCAACGAATGACGAAAAGTAGGTTAACACTGTGAAATGTATGGAAACGTGTTGTTAACACAATTCAACAATGGTTGATTGATTGTATCTTGCTTAACGTCTCGCTCGGGAATTTTTCACTCATATGGAGACGTCACCAACCCCGGCCTTCCGCATGCGGGGCGAACGCTCTAACCTCTCGGCCACCACGGCGGTTATCGATCCAAAATGTAAATATAAATAATATACGGGTTGGTACGTGATGAAATTTTCTCCATATAGCCAGATGAGCTTTATGGAATTTTATCACGTGACCAGCCCGTATTTATATCCCCATAGATATTTTAAAATGATACCTTATTTCTTATATAATATTCATGTTTTTGCTTCATTTGCATACCATCATAATGGTTCAACAGTTTATAAATCAATTTAGCTTCTTCAATGCAATTTGTCTTATATGATATAGGATTTTAATTTAGAGGGGCGTGGACAGAATCTGAGAGACAAGGGTCTGTTGGTCGCTTTTAGGTCTCCCAGCTCGCCCTGAAGGGGGGGGGGGGATTGTGAAAGCCCCTGGAACGCACCGTGTTTAACTGTTTTTTATTAATGAAATTTGGTTTAAAACTAACAGAATTTTCATGTACACAAGCTGCAATCTAATTTGGGAATAATCAATGTTTTAGTTTTCAAACGTCGTCCAATTTTGTTTCATAATGCTGTTGGCTGTCTGTGCCTAGCATCTTTTACATAGACATACTTTTTTATGTATGTTTTCTCTGAACTTCCCCGATATACATGCTGTAGGATGGACACCTGCTGATTTAAAAATGGCTTATTTAAGTTCTGTTTATAATTTATAATCGGACATATCCAATACTGAAACATACAAATGATATTTCATTCATTCTTTATCATTTTTAAAACTCTTAATTGTTCGTACATATATGATAGTATGAATGGGTTTTTTAAGTGAATATTCAAATTAACATGTTTCTTAATTATTTTCCATTTTTGAATAAAAATATCTCTTATTACAATTTTCGCGCGTTTCTTATGAAATAGCTTAGAGTAATCAAAGTTTTAGCGGCCGATTTGACACTTTCATCAAAATTAACTTGTAAATTCCTCAAGCACTTTCACATATCCTTAGTTGCATTCCCTGGAAAACCAAAGAAATGGACTGCTGCGCTCTCAATAATTGATGCATTGTAATCCCTGATGCAATTATATTTCACTCAATCAACGTCATTCACGTGACCATCCGATAACTTAAGCATGTTATTTATGCATTCATAGTGCTAATTGTTTTGTCAGCTTTTCTTCGTTATCCATTCATATTTCTGAAGCACCAGTTCGGTGATCAGAAACACTACAAGCTACATGTGTCTCTTTATCATCTACCGTGATTTAGGAATCGCTATTCCCCATAACCGCTGTTTTATTTGTGTGAGATGCACTGTATTTGCTGTGATGTTATTTCTGTAATGTATAGGGGAAGGGTGGAGTTGACTACTTACTAAGTTCACTCAGGTGACCTATTTCTGTCGTCCGTCGTCATTCCTGGTTAGTCGTGCGTCAGTCGTAAACGTTTGGACACTTTCAGCTTCTTCTGTGGACAATGGAACTGATGTTGGTATATACTATCTATGGATCAAACAAAAAACAATGTGAATTTCATGTCTCTACCTCCCTGGCGCCGTAGGGATGTGACTAAAACCATGAATATTAATGTAATTTTCAAAAATATTTCTTACTCCTGGACATTTAACTATAGGCATAATTATAATAAGCAATGAGCCCTTTACCAAAACTGAAATTCATGGTCCCTTCAGTCAGGGTTCATGCCCCAAGCTCATATATATCTTAGATTGATTGATTGTTTTACGTCCCGTCGAGAAAGTTTCACTCATATTTAGAAGTCACCAGCTGTAGATGAAGTACCACAAAATTATACCTATGTTTAGCGCTCAGGTCCGTCGCAGTGAGAATTCTATATCGAGTGAAGGCTGCCACGATTTCTGTTTTTAATGTCATATCTGAAAGACCTGTGATTCTCTCTTCTAAATCCCAAGTGTATGGCGAAGGAGCAATCACTACCTATTCTAACGTCTTGGGTTTGACGCGACCAGGGCTCAAACTCATATATCTTAGAAAATCTTCTTTACGTTTGTACACCAAAGAAAGAAAATGTTTACAACATATATTGATAGGGCATAATAAGCAATATGTCTCTACTTAAACAGTGAAATACATGGCTCCTGAGCTAAGACCTTAAGGTAAGACTAAGTTTGTCATATATCATTTTAGAAAACCTTTACTTCTGGACATGTTTGCATTAATTAAAAATGGGCTTTGAGCTCTCTATCAAAATTGAAATTCATGACCCCAGCGTTCAGGTACTTGGATGGGGCTAGATTGGTTAAATTATGTACTGAAAATGCAATAGAAAATATTTATTACCGCTGAGCATCAAGTAAACCGTTTGTATAATTGCATTTAAGAATATGATATTTATTACCCATGGGTTCAAGCCCCATGGTTGGTCTTAATAGATCACATGTTGAAAATGCAATACGTTTTAGATAATCTTACATGCAAGTCATGGAAATTAGGCAGGCACACTTTTTACATGATTATCATGAGCAATGAACGTTAACCCTCATTTAAAATTGTTATATTTCATTTGTCCTTGGTTTAGGTCCCATATAATAAAGATACATCATGTTTTTAAAAATCTTTATTTCTAGACATCTAGCAATCAAACTGCATGATTTTGATTGATTAATTTTATATTGTTCACTTGAGAATTTTTCAGTCATATAGAGACGTCACCACTGCCGGTTAGGGGCTGCAAAATTTAAGCCTATGATCGGCGCTTACAGCCTTTGAGCAGGGAGGGGTCTTTTTCGTATCACACCTGCTGTGACACAGAGCCTCTGCTTTTAAGGTCTCCTCGGAAGGACCGCCCCATTTAGTCGCCTCTTACGACACGACAAACAAGGGATACTGAGGACTTAACCTAACCCGGATTCCTACATTGAGCATATAATTAGCCTTTTCGCTCTACCAAACTTAAATTACTCAAATTAGTAGCAGTATTGTTAAATATATATTTAAGGTGTAGAACAGTATTACGATAATTTTATACACTGCGCTTGATAAACCCTCATGGCACAACAGAATCAATGTAGATTCAAAGCTGTCTTCATCTAAAGTATCGCTATTAACATTTGAATTACAAGACCTACCCAATCAAATGATTATGAAAAGTAAGAAGTGTGTGTTAGTAACAACTATTTTTTCGAGATTTTTAGGATTTGTAAACAACTATTCGGATTGTTATCCTTATAAGAGTGTGTGTCGGGATCGGCCTTTTGCGGTCTATTTGACGCTTGCGTCAATATGTTTTCTCGTAATAAGTGATGTAGACTGAGCTTGTGTTCATGCCTTGAGACTGTTTTAATTAACCATATGTGTATATACATTGTACATATGTAACTGAATGTATTAACTACAATATTCCGGGTAAGAATAGTGTGTGCACTAAATGCACCATAATGTGGTCACCTTCTTGAAGTAAAGTATTATGATTTAACCATTTCTTGGCAGATATCAAACTTCATACCTTCTAAGTAGATAATCCCTATTGATTTTGAGGTCACAAGGTCAAATGACATGACTCACATTATAGATTCTTGGAAATATATGTTCAGTGTCTTGCGAGATGAAATTTATTATCAGCCAGTCACCCCTGGCTAGTAGATAACTCATTATTTTTTCACTACAGACATTCCAAATATGACGTTGATCCTTTTCAATATTATATGTATGTTTCTAAAACATTTCTTTTTTATAGGCATAATAAATTTAAAGCATGCATTATACATGTATTAAGGTCCCTTTTTTTTTTTTTTTTTACTGTAAATGAAATCAACACGAGTTTGTTGAATAGAAACCAGATGATAGAACTAATTAAAGTTTGTAACTTTGTTAATGAAAATAGATTCTTGATGAAAATACACCATCAACAACAAAGTATGCTGTCTTTAATAGGGCGGAAATGTAAAATGCTAATCTCATCCTCTGGAATTAGTCTACTTTGTGTTGATGGCTTTAACTTTATTCCTGTTGATAAGATTTTACATATCCGTCCTCTGAATTTCACACAAATAGTACTGTCAGCTGTAATAATAGCAGCTCTATAGATTGAGAAGGGGCTTTTTCATTACCTTACCTCACGATCCCTTGATTAAAACTGCTATACGCTTTACATAGACGTCTTCTTTTAATCATGCGGGAGTCTGGACGGAATAAAAAAACCCGGAATGACTCTCCACTGATTTTCCGTCATACCGATCACAAAATGTTGTAGTTAGATATATCTTTCTAAAGCTTGTAAAATTAACATAAAGGGTGCGTCATAAACTTCTGTCTGCTACATTTAGATGTCAGATTCAATTTAAGAGCTCCTAAAACTAATAACGCTCTGCAGTTGAGTCGGGCGGGCAGCGGCGGCAGGGCTCACATTGGACCAAAATTTTGTGTCGCAACCTGGCGAGCGTGCATCGACTCATACTGTTTACGGTAGACCTATTTCATGTGTATTATTCAAGAGGACATATACAACATATCATATATATGTCTCTGATTATTCTTAGAACGTAGCTATGTTCAGCTTTTATCATAAATCACTATTATTATGATATTGTGAAAATTGTATTTCAGCAGATTGCTTATCAGTCAGTCTAGACGACATTGCAGCACAATCATGATTTTATTTTTAAATATTGTTGGCTAAGTTGATTCAATTCTATTTCATACCAGGAAAACAATTGGGAGTATTTCATAGTCTATAACTGGCTACATTGAATAAAGACAATAAATGAGTTTCTATATGTTTATTAATCATGTTAGTAGTGCAAATGACATATAATACTCATCATTAACATTAAATTTGCAGTCTATAAAAAGTCACTGATGACAAAGATACTGAAGATTAATTAATGTAATACATAACACATCATCATACTTTCACAACATCACATTCTTCAAAGAATTCACTGAAGAATCCTGTTTTCATCTTGAATGACAAGGCGGTCCTTTAGTGAATATCATCATGTTGTAGAGAAGGGAACTCAGAAAGTCTGAAATAAAGTTTTAAATGGCTTAAGATGATGTGAAGTCAAAAGATGACAGCATAGCAATTTCAGAAAAACCTACAATTTTGCTTTTCCTCATGGCCATTTTCCATATAGATCAAACCAATGACCTAAAGAATGATACAATTTCCCCAACATTCCCCCATTTATAAACTATACTACCGTCAAATGGATTAGAAAATGTTGTTGAACATTCAATAGTTTAATTTTCTAGATGAAATTGTTTTTGTACCGACAAATTAAATTTTATATGTTTTTATTGACACGGAAGTATCTTCCATTAACTAGATTGTGTGCATAATCACACGCTTTTTATTCCTCCCAGTCTAAAACAGGTAGCTCCCCAGTAAGCTACACAGAATACTTTATTTCTATTGTCATTACGATATGTAGGCAAGTTCATTTCATTCACACCTACCTGCACACAGAGGATCAACCTTTTGTCTTGTGTAAACTGCTAAATAAACAAGACACCCCTAAGTCTATTGTTCCCATGCGACAGGGTATCCACATTCTGCACAGGGAAAACAGTCCTGAGGCTGTTTGGATGCCAACAGCTGAAATCCAAGATGGCACCGCAATTTCTAAAATACGAAATGTCCGTGTCGCATTTCCGGAATTTCTGTCGCATTTTTTCCTGGAAAATCGCAAAATGCGACAAATGCGATGGGCAGCGCAAGCTGCTCATGCTCGAGACCTTAGTATAAGTAAGTAATTTTATTTATTATAGTGGCATGTGTACATATATTCATACATCCAATTTCATCACAATATACAAATCAATAAACACCCGGCCCGTCGGGCCTATATGCCACTTTAAACGTTGATATAATAATATATAATGCAAATAATTGCGCATAATAACATTTTCTATAATTATATTACATACATGTGTATACATGTATAATAAGTATATAATGTATAAATAGCTCAGTTGTTGATTTTTCCAAATGTAATTGATTGTCTAAGAGAAAAGGAGGAGTACAAGTATTTTGCTAATTGTCTTGGGTAGTTTGTTATTAACATTCGAAGAACCTCTACATCTGATATTGACATTTGATCAAATCCCGTGTTTTCAAACAAAGTTGTTCTGAGTTTAGAATACAATGGACAATAGAGTAAAAAATGAATTTCGTCTTTAATGAACACAATGAGCGTATTCTTTCAACAGCAGGTTCCCCATAATATCTTCCCGTCTCTATTCTTAAAGGTAAAATACCACATCTAAACTGCGACATAATTGACCTAAAGTATTTTGGCATATCCAATGTTACATAATTTTCTCGACCAAAGGTTGATTTTATAGACACATAAGTTCGTAATTTAGGTACTTTAAATACTTCATTTATATATAAACTTAATGTGCGACTACATATGCCAGAAGTGGTGTTAATCAAATGTGGATTCTAAAAAATTCTAAAGAACTTTTAGTAAACTTGAAATCACAGAATTTTTCCCAAATTAATAGCATTAAAACCTATGACTTTTCAACACTATACACGACCATTCCTCACGATAAATTAAAGACTAGACTTTTTGACATCATAGACAGTTGCTTCTTCAACAAAAACGGAAAACGGAAGTATTCATATCTAGTGATCAGTCATTCAAAAACTTACTTTGTTAAACACCACTCTGATTCCACGCACAAGTACTCTGAAGTTGAAATAAAAAATATGCTAAAGTTCCTCATTGACAATATCTTCGTGGTCTTTGGTGATCAGGTCTTCCAACAGTCTGTTGGAATTCCCATGGACACGAACTGTGCTCCTTTGTTAGCTGACCTGTTTTTATATTCATATGAAGCAGAATTTATTCAAAAACTTCTACGTGAGAAGAAAAAATCTCTCGCTGTGACCTTCAATTCGACTTTTAGATATATCGATGACGTTTTGTCTATTAACAAAGATAGCTTTCATTCATGTGTCGATTTGATATATCCCTGTGAGCTCGAAATAAAGGACACCACAGAGTCGTCCACTTCTGCTTCATACTTAGATATTTTATTGAAAGTAGACATTAACGGCAAACTAACAACTCAACTGTATGACAAACGGGATGATTTCAGCTTCTCCATCGTCAACTTCCCACATTTATGTAGCAATATTCCATTATCACCTGCATATGGTGTTTATATATCTCAACTGATTCGATATGCAAGAGCTTGTTCTGGGTATAGTCAGTTTTTAAATCGAGGTAAGCTACTGACAAACAAGTTGATGGTACAGGGATTTCAACAGTCTCGATTGAAGTCAGCATTTCGCAAATTCTATGGTCGTTATAACGATCTAGTTCGTCAATACAACCTCGCATTGGGTCAAATGCTGTCTGACGTGTTTCATACCGATTGTTAAGCCGTTCTTGGTACACTGATTTTGACTGCGAATAACTCCGTTTACCTGATCAGGATATGGGGCTCACGGCGGGTGTGACCGGTCAACAGGGGATGCTTACTTCTCCTGGGCACCTGGTCCCACCTCTGGTGTGTCCAGGGGTCCGTGTTTGCCCAACTATCTATTTTGTATTGCTTGTAGGAGTTATGAGATTGATCACTGTTCGTTATCTTCACCTTGCATTTAACCATCGAGTTTGTATCTCTGCTGGTGGACAGTCTGTCCCCGAGGATACTTGTCGCTCGTATATGTTCCTTCATGAATATACACAATAACGAAACAATACTGGCTGACATGTCGCCCAGTATAAAAAGGTGTCACTCAGTGGAGTCTATAAGGGACACGGGCTCCTACAGATCGGTTGGTGTCCCTCGGATTATCCTTCGAGATATCAAAGATTTGTCGTATGTACAATCGTCAGATTGTCAGCTTTGGTACAGAAACCAAAATTATTATACCCAACTTAAAGACTGTTATGTTCCTTTAAAGGACACATCTCGTGTTTTCAAAGTATACAGAATTATATGCATTTTGTCTTCCTTATGCTTATAGAAATTAATTGTAATAGTTCGTTCGCTAAAGTATTGCGATAATTAGCCACAATACGGACTTAAATCTAAGCCCCAATTTCAAAAAGCCTAGTTAATTAGATAGGTAGTCACGTGGTACAGTGACGTCATATGCGACCTTCGTCGATCAACTTGTTGTAAAAGTAGTGTTAGATATTTTTAAAAACTCGGGTTTTAGGGGCCTAATTTATTTACCATGGATAACATTTATTTCGATGTTGACAAATTTCCCGAGTCTTATATCTTTTAGCCACCAGTGCATACAAATAGCGACCCAAATGTAGCGAGTATGAAATCTGCATAAATTTGTGAGTAAATAATGTTTGTAAACATGGGATCACTGTCTAAACACAATTTGGTAATGCCATTTCTGTAAACAACTGTAATTAGCGTTGTTGCTTTTCTAAAATAAACAGTGCAATTATTATTAAATTTATTTTTGGAGAAGTTAGATAGGCCTAAATTATGATACGATTATGTATCATTGACAACTAGGCCTACTGTCGCGGGTGCATTTCGAAAACAAAATAATAATAATGATCAAACTTATTGTGAAAATCATAGTACTTTTAAATTATTTTATTAAAGCAATTTTATTAGGCCTAATCATTATTTTTTGTTATCAACACGTTGTTACTTAGGAAGTGGGAGCGCGGCGTGCTGTTGTTGTAAACACGTACGCGTTCCTTTAAAAAAAATGAAAGCATTATAATTCAATTCAAAGTCGGGAAATATTATATTTTATTATTTATAATTGAAAGTTCAATTATCTTTTATCTTTAAATTTCGTTTTTAAAACTACCAGTTGGTAGACACTACTAGCAAAGTTCTGCCTATATGTTGTTACAAGGTGAAGGTCAGTTGGTGCGAGTGTGTATTGAATTCGAGAGCAGAACGGAAAGCATATGCCGTAGGCCTATATATATAACAGTGCGTAGCTTCGATAGAACCATTTTCTCGCATTTTATCTACGTCTTTGTCCAAGAGTACAGGGACAAATTCTACTGGGGGGTTTTATGGCAAAGTCATTGTGCCGACAAAAAATATTCACGTCTTGTCCCTCATACCTTCCTTCGAAAATTGAAAAAAACACAGTCCAAATCCTCTCTACTGACAGCAAGTACACCCTTAAACGGCACAAAACACTCCAATGCAGTGTTATTTACAAGCTGTTAATGTGATAATTGTTTGTTTGTCAATTAAATCTAATCTGTTTATGAAATGGCTATCAACTGTTTTCAAATCTTCTCGCTCGAGGTCGCATATGACGTCACAGATAATGGCGCGTAAAATATCGAAGAAAATATGCATATCGCAAGATTTGAATTTCATCGCTTTCAAACTCAAAAACTACGCAAACTGTTTCATTTAAAACACATGTAAAGTAGTTTTAGGCATGAAATGAATTAATTTTGCTGAAAAAATTAAAAAGTTTAAAAACATGCGATGTGTCCTTTAAGAGATATATTTGATAATTCCTTTTCAGACCTCATGTGTTCAACCTCAAAATGTTCTGCAAAAACTTGCAAAACTTGTGATATACTGATCACTAAAAATTCATTTAGTAGTAATTTAACTGGACGTAGTTTCTGTACCAAAACGTTTGATAATCTGACTTGTAACTCTTCTAACGTTGTCTACGCCATTGAGTGTAACCTGTGTGGCTTAATTTATGTGGGAGAAACCAAGGGTTCACTTAATAAAAGAATATCGGGGCACAGATTTCAAATTAATAATGGTGGTAACCAACTTCTTTACAAGCATTTTACGGACCACTCCATCTTGTCCATGAGGGTAAGGATTTTAGAAAAAATTTACCATCACACAAACAATCCTACATTAAGCACCCCTTTTCGTAGACAACGAGAAGATCACTGGATCAGGACCCTAGGCACTGCATTTCCATATGGATGCAATGATAATGTATATGATGTGGGAAATTTGACTAGTCCACAAGGAAATAACGTTAATCTGATGGGACTCTTTCCCAATACCCAAAGACGAAAACGCAGTCACGGACATCGTTCATATAAAAGACCAAGTATAAATGATGTCACGTTTGATTCACTTTTGCCTCACGTCAACAGACAATTGGGTCCACATCATATTCGTACAAAACTTTACTCTATTCCATTGAGGGTTTTACATACGTTATTTGAAGAAGCTATGGCTAGTCTATACTTGGATTTTTCAACACCTGAATATAGACTTAACTCTATGATTATGGATGTTGCCTACCACAGGCTCTATAAACCAGCACAGACCATGGATGATATTCCTTCCAAATCATGCCGTCAGTTCCTTAAGCTCAAATTTACAAACAAAGGAATATATACAGTCAAAATAAGTAACATTTTTCGTCATAAAAGAGTTCAGTCGTGTATTTCAACTTATTCCAAGTTTAAGTTTACACCCTGTATTTCCTACAGCTATACTTCTACTATTGCATCCACACTTTTTAATGATAAACAAACTTTGCAGTGCTTAGATATAGACCATCTTATACGTAATCCACCAACATGTTCTTGTTCTTCATCTTCTTTCAACTACAGTCCAGCTGGACATGTCATTACTGGTGACGTTGATATAGTTGAAAATGAGGACCTCAAATCACTTATTCTTAAAGGTCCTAAATACAGAGAACCTCGGTCTTTTAATTGGCGACAGAACTTCATCTCTATTATGAGTTCTGTCGAAGATTATGCCAGACGATGGGCTAAATATGGAAAAGAAGAACTTGATACATTGTCAGAATGGGTTAAAAGCATAAGAGGGATATTTTAAAAAATCCCGCATTATACACATGAAAACAAAAGTACGTACCATCTATCTTTCTGTGTTTAGTAAACCAAAAGTGATAAAAGAATTAGATAGGTTACATGAGGAATATGTTTTGGTTCCAGCTGACAAAGCTAGTAACAACATTGTCTTTGTTTGTAAGGCTCATTATTACAACTGTATTTTAAACGAACTTGGCATTAATTCCACTTTTGGTAATCATACTTATACTCCAACTGCCCTTTCAAAAGACGAAATTCTTCAAAACCATGCTTCAGTTTTAGACACATTTAATATTCCAGTCAATGGGTCGAATGAATATGAGTTACCGTACCTATACTGGATTCCTAAACTACATAAAAACCCTTACAAACAAAGATACATTGCTGGATCCAGTAAGTGCTCTACCAAGCCCCTATCTTTGCTCCTCACGAAAATGTTAACAGCTGTGAAGGAGAAACTTCAAACTTACTGTGCGACTACATATGCCAGAAGTGGTGTTAATCAAATGTGGATTCTAAAAAATTCTAAAGAACTTTTAGTAAACTTGAAATCACAGAATTTTTCCCAAATTAATAGCATTAAAACCTATGACTTTTCAACACTATACACGACCATTCCTCACGATAAATTAAAGACTAGACTTTTTGACATCATAGACAGTTGCTTCTTCAACAAAAACGGAAAACGGAAGTATTCATATCTAGTGATCAGTCATTCAAAAACTTACTTTGTTAAACACCACTCTGATTCCACGCACAAGTACTCTGAAGTTGAAATAAAAAATATGCTAAAGTTCCTCATTGACAATATCTTCGTGGTCTTTGGTGATCAGGTCTTCCAACAGTCTGTTGGAATTCCCATGGACACGAACTGTGCTCCTTTGTTAGCTGACCTGTTTTTATATTCATATGAAGCAGAATTTATTCAAAAACTTCTACGTGAGAAGAAAAAATCTCTCGCTGTGACCTTCAATTCGACTTTTAGATATATCGATGACGTTTTGTCTATTAACAATGATAGCTTTCATTCATATGTCGATTTGATATATCCCTGTGAGCTCGAAATAAAGGACACCACAGAGTCGTCCACTTCTGCTTCATACTTAGATATTTTATTGAAAGTAGACATTAACGGCAAACTAACAACTCAACTGTATGACAAACGGGATGATTTCAGCTTCTCCATCGTCAACTTCCCACATTTATGTAGCAATATTCCATTATCACCTGCATATGGTGTTTATATATCTCAACTGATTCGATATGCAAGAGCTTGTTCTGGGTATAGTCAGTTTTTAAATCGAAGTAAGCTACTGACAAACAAGTTGATGGTACAGGGATTTCAACAGTCTCGATTGAAGTCAGCATTTCGCAAATTCTATGGTTGTTATAACGATCTAGTTCGTCAATACAACCTCGCATTGGGTCAAATGCTGTCTGACGTGTTTCATACCGATTGTTAAGTCGTTCTTGGCACACTGATTTTGACTGCGGATAACTCCGTTTACCTGATCAGGATATGGGGCTCACGGCGGGTGTGACCGGTCAACAGGGGATGCTTACTCCTCCTGGGCACCTGGTCCCACCTCTGGTGTGTCCAGGGGTCCGTGTTTGCCCAACTATCTATTTTGTATTGCTTGTAGGAGTTATGAGATTGATCACTGTTCGTTATCTTCACCTTGCATATATATATATATATATATATATATATATATATATATATATATATATATTCAAAACGAAGTAAAGAACCGTGTACCGTCGATTTCAAGAATACGAATCGTTCATTCATGATTGACACATTTTAACTTACTAAACAGAGAACTTGAGCCTGCATGTATATCTTGTGACTATCCGTTAACTATACATCACATTCTTTTAGAATGTAGTGCATTTTGGTCCATACGAAGTATACCTTTTGATAATGCGCCATTCAAAGCATGAACAGTTTTACAAATATTGACAATCATAATATTATTATACAATTTTTACAAGAATGCGAGTTTTAACAGAAACATTTGAATAATTATATAATACAATATACAAGAAATGTTAGATCTTTTACCGGTGTTCATATTTTAATCTTTATCTCCGTCGAATGGGACGTTAAAGGGTACCCCGTGTCAAGGATCACAACCTTCTTGGCAGGATCGTTTCTCTGGATTTTCAAAAAGAGCAGGCTCACTGGGGGCGGTCAGGGAAACTCAGTATTGAATATATACATTTGATTTAGTTAACCGCCGTAAAATGGTCGATCGAAATATTGCGAAAACAGCGTAAAACCATAAACAATAAATCATACTCGCATATAACGGAGAATAAATATAAATATCCTCATCCAGCATTTTCAATTTCCTTCTCAATGATGAAGATAAATTGAAAAATAGTCTACATGCATGTATACCGGGCTGTTACGGTGCTCTGTTACCTTATAATCGTCATCACGTCCTCTGTATAAAACAGATGACAAGGGAAATGTAAGAAATATCTGAATGGCTTCAAATTAAATTTGACACGGAAAGCTGTTTAGTCTCATGTTCCCGTCTTTATGACTAACAAAACAGACAAATTTTAATTCAAAGCTTTCAAATACAATAGAGAACTACATGTATAAGACGTATAGGTTTCTTTAATAATCGTAATAAAATTTTATATAGCCTGATCAGATAGTCTGTCTATTAAAGTCAAACATCGCTATTCGGATTAATAGAGTATATGGAATACATTCTATACAGAACCTGAGAACCGTTGGGAAGACCTGTCATGCTATGAACTTGCGAAGACATTCGTGAACTATTTGATCTCTGATAACTTACGAAGACATTCGTGAACTATTTGATCTCTGATAACTTGCGAAGACATTCGTGAACTATTTGATCTCTGAAAACTTGCGAAGACATTCGTGACGTGACATTTCCGGTACAACCTCTCTGGTTACTACAAAACTATATGGCTATGGGCTTTAACGGTCGCCTGAGTATGCATACTTTTTTCACCTTTTAAAACCCATTGTGTTACATGTGTGCTTATATACTTCTCAATTTTTATACTAAATGATGCGTATATTAATATAACTATTATACATATTTGAATGTAAATTATGTGTATATGTATCAATATCAACATGCATATGGTTTTATACTTTACCCATTATCTCATAAAACACATTGATGAACTTGGTACTGAAGGTATTTACTTACAACTTGTATGTATATTTTCATGTTTTTTTTTCTCTCTTTATTTCTTAACGCTGTGCTTCTTTTTTCTTTCTTCTTCATGTACTGCATTTAAAGGACACAGCGCATGTTTCTAAACTTTTACATTTTGTCAGCAAAATTAATTCTTTTCATTCCTAAAACTACTTTAAATGTGTTTTGAATGAAATAGTTTGCGTAGTTTTTGAGTTTGAAAGCGATGAAATTCAAATCTTGCAATATGCATATTTACTTTCGCTATTTTACGCGCCATTATGTGTGACGTCATATGTGCCCTCGGGTTTGAAAACATCTATTAGCCATTTCATAAACAGATTAGATTTAATCGACCAAAAAAAAAACCCCCAAAAAAACCCAATTATCACGTTAACGGCTTGTAAATGATATTGCATTAGGATGTTTTGTGCCGTGCTCGGGTGTACTAGTTGTCGGTAGAAAGGATTTAGACCGAGTATTTTTCAACTTTACGAAGTAAGGTACGAGAAAAAAAGACGTGGATAATTTTTTGTTGGAGCAAGAACTTTTCCTTTAAAAAAATACCCAGTCACCTTTTTCAATAACCGCTTGGAAAGAGACCCTACTAAACTACGAGAAAATGGATATACCTAAGCTAAGCACTACATAATTTTATTCTGGTCTTCAAATTCAATACACACTTCTGATCAGCTGACCTTCACCTTGTAACACGGTAGAACTTGTGCTTCCAACTGGTAGATTTACAAAAAAAATTATAAAGATACATAGTAATTGAACTTTTAATTATATAAATAATAGAGTATTGTATTTCCTAACTTTAAATTGAATTATGAAATTATTTCCTCATTCAACTTGTAACATCTTGAGTGCGTCAGCATAACGCCGTGCTCCCACTTCCTAACGACGTGTAGATCACGATTCCAAAAATAATAATAAGATTGCTTTATCAAAATAAAATAATGTGATTTCCACTTTAAATATGATTATTTTTATTGATTTGTGTGTTTTTCTTTTTTCTTCTTTCCGAAATGCACCCGTGACAGTAGCTTGGCCTAGGGCCTAGTTGTCAACAATGTACTGTATTATAATTTGTCTAATCCAAAACTAAATAATAATTACACTGTTTAGTTTAGAAAAACAGCGCCAATTACAGATGTATAAAGGAATAACATTACCAAACAGTTTGCGACCCATATAAACATTATTTACTGGCAATATTGCCGATTTCATACACGCTTTCTTTGCTATATTTGGGTATTTACATCGCTATATGTATGCACTGGTGGCGAAAACATATAAAACTCGGAAACTTTCTCAACATCGATTTAAATGTTGCCCATGGTGAATAAATTAGGCCCCTAAAAGCTGAGTTTTTAATATTTCACACTACTTTCACAATCCAAAGGGCGCATGTGACGTCACTGTACCACGTTTTGAAATCGGGGCTTAGATTTAAGTCTGTATTGTGGTTAATTATTGCAAAATTTCGGAGAATGAACTATTAGAATTTAAAATTACTATAAGCATAAACAAGACAAAATGCATGTAATTTTGTATACTTGGAAAACATGAAATGTGTCCTTTAAGTTTTGTGTTTAAAGTGACATATAGGTCCGATGGGCCGGGTGTTTGATTTATTTTTACACTTGTCTGTTAACATAATGTTTGTGAATATACACATGTCACTATAGATAAATAAACTACTACTACTATTTGATTATTCGTAAAAAGAATTATAGATGAGTAAGTTTTATCAAATTAAAGCGAAATGCGATTTTAAAAAAAATATATTTTCATATGTTTTATTATCATTATTACATGATCACTATATACGTCACACGTTTTAACGATTTTTATTTCTTAGACATACCTTGCACTACATCACGATGAAGGGACGATGTATATTAAAGTAATTGATGTCTAGAATAAAGATGATTTTTTTAAGATGAAAGGTGAAGATAACGAACAGTGATCAATCTCATAACTCCTATAAGCAATATAAAATAGATAGTTGGGCAAACACGGACTCCTGGACACACCAGTGGTGGGATCAGGTGCCTAAGAGGAGTAAGCATCCTCTGTCGACCGGTCACACCCGCCGTGAGCCCTATACTCCGATCAGGTGAACGAAAATATAATTTTACTAACTTAGCCCCACCCTGGGATATATACATGAACCTTTGGGTCATGCATTTCACAGTTTTGTATAGGGATCGTTGCTCATCATAATCATGCCAAAATTGTGACTGCTTGATAGCTAGAAATAAAAAATATTTTCTAAGGTGTAAAGTATTTTCAATACACGAATATGACGGAGTCGGACCCACCGTAAGGTATGAACCCTTAACACAGGAATCATGATTTCACAGATTTTGGTTAAGGAAGTATTGCTTATTGTAATCGTGTTCAATGAAATGTGGGGCCATCAAATTCACAATTTGTGTTCCCTTCACTTTTCCGGTTCAGCGACATTGTATTTTCAGTATGAAGAAAGATTTTGAATGCGGATTGCTCCGTTTACCTGATGAAGATATATGGTTCACGGCGAGTGTGACCGTTGACAGGGATGCTTATGCCTCCTAGGCACCTTATCCCACCTCTGGTGTGTCCAGAAGTCCGCTGTGTTAGCCCAATTCTTAATTTTGTATTGCTGTAGGAGTTATGAGATTGATAACTGTTCGTTATCTTCACTTTTTTGTGTAGTAAGGTATATAATGAATCAATATATTACATGTACACCCAGTACGTCTGGCTTGCTTAATCTCTGTGTTAATTTTAAGCATCCCACTCTTTCATACCTTTTTAGAATATCATGCCAATTAAAATATAGTCCAGAAAAAACTCTCCCCGTGTCTGAGCTAAAATATAAGAACAATTAGAATATAGTCCTGATAATTTTTCCCTCGGGTCTAAGCTAACTGGTGTGCTATTATCCTGCACATAATTCACTAGTACATAATCTCGCTAAAAGCCTATATGAAACTTCCTCCTGACGCTTCGTCCAAGACGTTTCCACTAGGTAGTGTATTTCCCTCGCCCAGCGCTCGACCTTAGAAGTGAGAGTCACGCTTGTCTCTTTTGATTGGAAATTCCCGTGATGTCCTCCACACGAAAGCGACAGGCGGTACATCTAATTGTTTTACACGCGTAGATTTAATTCTCGGGTTTCTGTATTCGAATAAGTAGCAGCACAATTTTATTCATTTGTATGCTTCGAGGTTTACGTTCCTTCGATCTTTCACTCGATAGATATATATAAGCCGAAAACGCTAACAGTGAAATGTTATTCGAGTTTTGTGTTTCTTGACTTTTATTATTGGATATATATATATAGGATATATATATATATATATATATGAGAGAGAGAGAACGGATAGGGTTTGATTCTTGACCTTGCCTTCGCCAAACGCTCATTTGAAGTGAAAGATACGGGTCTTTCGAATATTACCTTCACAATGAAGGTCACGTGATGCGTGACAACTTTCTGCGACTATAAACAGTCAAAATATGAGGCACTTTGCATAAAGGTGGTGATGTATTTAAAGAAGGAAACATGATGTGTTTGAGAAACACTGATGCCCCGGCATGGAACAATGGAAATATAGTACCCAAAGAAAGGTATACACGTGTGAAATATGAAAGCACTCTCACCATACATTTAAATATTATGGTCTAGGTTGAAGATTTTGCAGACAGACATGACCAAACAGGATCTCTGATTACGGATGCATAAAAAATCGATACACACACCACAAAACAAGGCATAAGTGTTGTAAAAATAAATATTAATGTTAAAGAGTCTCCATAATAAGTGTAACGTATTATAACATAACAATAAATATATATTTGATCTAGTATACTCTTACTTTTAAAAAAACCCACAAATGACAAGAATCACAACCTTCTGGCTTCATTCTATGTAGCCTTCTCTAAAGTTTGGTATTGCATGCTACATGTTCTGCTATGAATTCCTAGCCATAGGTTTCAGCGAACCAGACCCAACAAAGGGAAATCAAATTGGCGTTATACTTTTTGAGTCCGTCGTACTTCCGACCTTCATTAGATTTTACTGCATTCAACACTGTGATGTTAAAGTAATAATTAGTAATTGTGAAATTCTAAATTGTCATTCTACACAAGATACGAGGTTAGCCAGGGTACTTAGTGTATAAACACTGGATTTTATATTAGGATTTCTATCGATTTGATCGTCAGTGTTTTTCATCTTCGAAATAGAGGAAATTTCATATTCAAAACCGCCATTATAAACATGAACATCAAAGATCATGTGATTCTGCAGTATGGATAGCTATATTTTTCACATGCACGGGAGCTTTAAATAGCCTAGTCAAAGGTAGAGTACGTTCTTACTTTATCGGAAGTTATTTTATGCGCACTTTTTCGCGCATGTTAGCCGGAGGATATTTTAAGAAAAGAACACGAATAATTTTTCATTGCCTTTCATTGGCCAAAGATATATTAATTTACAAACAGGATCTTAGACTCCCGACCTCAAGTCTAAATTTCAAATCCAACTAACTTTTACAATAATTTTCCCAAACAAATAAAATTTTGCGTATATGTTTGTATCTGATTTCTCTATAAACCAGCAATTTTTTTTATCTGCCTGTGCTATATAATTTTTTATCTACCTGTGCTATATAATTTTTCATCTATCTGTGCTATATACTTTTTTATCTACCTGTGCTATATAATTTTTTATCTACCTGTGCTATATAAATCTTAAGGTATAAGTAATCAAAATGTTGACTTAAGTCTATTCTCAGTTCATGGTCTTAAGGCCTGATCCCACCTCTGGCGTGTCCAGGGGTCCGTATTTGCCCTACTCTTAATTCTGTATTTAGGAATTATGAGATTGGTCACTGTTCGCTATCTTCACTTTTGCGTAAAAAAAAAAATTGGTATGCTGATCGTTAATTTTGCAATCTTCTAATAAGAATTTAACACACGTGCATGCACGAGTTGCAACTAACTTTGACCCTCGCAAACAGCAAGAAATGATCAGATACATATACCACGTCAATTTGAAAAGACTTATATGAAATAATGGCACCTTCAAATGATGCTGCATGTCTCTACACTCTGGCATTTTTCGTCATACCAATCTATATATCTTTAATTATCTACCTATGACGTGATTATCACCCCATTTCTTTTATTCATTAGAGAATTATAAACGGTTTTAATATTATCCAATCAAAATGAAGCGCATGTGAATGCGCGGGCAGGTTGGTGCTTATTTTGTTTACCATACCAATCCGTTCAGAGTCTCATGATACACCAAAATTAAAAATTTCAAACGATTTCATTGAAAAACAAAAGTGTTAAACTGATCCAAAATTAGTGTACAAAATTCACTCATATAGAAATGGTATACTGTCATCCTAAAAAGATTTCATCTTGATCCCTTAAGTAGTTTCTTAGAACACTCATTTACAAAGAAGTCTGAAGAATAAAGAAAATCAAAAGAATAATGGATAAGACATCGTTGCAAACATCGATTAGGTATGATTTTTGCTAAGATGTGATAGGCTTTTGGATTAGATATTCGTCAACAGAAATAAAGATTTTTTTTTTTTACTTAATTTGAATTAATATATTTAAATACGTATTGATTGAGAGATCCTTTTCTTGATATCAAAGAAAAGCTTAAATGATTTTCAGCACATTTTGTTCTACAGCTTTTCAGAAATTCCTTTTTTTCCCAAATACCTACAAAAGACATGTTACATGTAAAAGGTCGGTCCTTTAAGTTCTTAATTCGACTGTTATACGAGGATTAAAAGGTCGCATAATGTTTAGATCGTTCAACAATGATTATCAAAATATTTCTCGTTTTCGATGTACATGTACTATGTATCAACCTGTTGGTAATTTGACTTCTGAAGACCCTAATCAAATAAATCATTATCTGTTACATATTATTGCAGATCGTAAAGATTAATAAAGAATAAAAATTAAGAGTAGAGCAAATACAAACATCTGCTTCTGTTCTACTGTATCACAACACATCGATCGTTTACGTCCTGTGAATAGACAAAAATATTTTGTGCCCGCTAGGTACTTAGTTCTTAAAAAAACCTCTCTTTTTCTTGATATCAAAAGATTGATTGTATCTTGTTAAAGCGAAAGGCAAGCCTAACCATATTGTTGCCTTTAGTAATAAAGTATTCCTTACTGATATCGTAAATGACAGTCTTTAACAACAGAACCCCTTGCTTAACAATTAAATCAATACTAATCTATCTTATATTTCAAATTACCCGCCGCTAAGAGAGCGGCCATTGAAGTTTAATTTATGACGTCACACCGTCGGTTCCGGTTTATTTCATCAGCAGCTCTGTAAACATGACAAGTCACGAACAGTTAAGTTTGGAGCCGTAGAGATTTTAGCCCGTTCTTTCGCAAGAAGCATTTTAAAAAAGAAGACGCTCAGTCGAGTCGCAGACCAGGCAGATGGTATTCGTTTCTCCATATATTTATGTAAATGTCTCAAACCTCAACTTGTCATTACGCAAATGATAGATCCACAGTTTACGTAGTATTGTCTTTTCAGATGACTTTGTTGGGTCAGGAATTTCGGGGGGAAAACTTTTTTCACATCTCCCCTTCGCATTAGTGTAATTAAGGTAGTACTCTACATCGTCATAATGGCTGACTTCCTTTAAAAACATGGATGAAAAAATCGATATCAGCAATATTTGGCTTTTCCTTTTCTATTGAAATACTTAACCGAGTAGCTTAGTAGGTTAGAATACCGACTGCTAACCTGTAGATCGGAGGTTCGAGTCCAACAGGGGTTTTAATTTTTTTTCAGATTACCTTCCACTAAAACTGTATTTTTTGACAAAATAAAGTAAATTTGAAAATTTTCAACTTCAAAATATTATTGTACATATCCTCCACTTTTCATCTACGTCAAATTTCTCTGGTGTAGCACACCTCCTTAACTGCTTGACAGGAAGGCATTCGCATATTTACAATGTATTCGTAAAATCTACCACATGCACGTATTTGATGATCTTAGAATCTCATCAAAACCGGAATAGACGGTGTGACGTCAATTTTATTGATTTTTGTGGTCTTGAATACGAAAGAGTTGCGCATCATGGCAGCCTCTATCGATGGCAGGAATTAGTACTGAAGCTTATCTAGGCCGTATATCAAAAGAATAGTATGACAAATATTTATCATATAATTAATCATATCACTTATCATGTAAAATGTTTTTGGGTTGCCCTTCCCTTTAAACGTCTCTCTCGAGAATTTTTCACTCATATGGAGACGTCACTAAGACCGGTGAAGGACTTCAAATGTAGGCCTTTACTTGGCACTTTCGGCCATTGAACAGTGAGGGTTCTTCAGCGTGTCACGCTTACTGTGACACGGGACATCTGTTTTTAAGCTCATATCCGAGGACCTGTAACATTCACATCAGATGCCGAGGTTTGGTGATGGAACTGTCACTACCTGTTTTAACGACTTAGGACTGTCGCGGTCGCATGCGAGGCGAACGCTCCACCACTAGACCACCTCGGCGGTTGATATGCTTGCGATCGAAGAGCAAGTATCTGTGTTAAATTTCTTTCATTTGGTTTGATGCGGCGCCAGGATTGTGAATCGTACATAGCCCTCTCGTTGTCGTGCCTAGGTTACCAGGACCGGAAGTGATAAGTATGGAGGTACTAGACTCCCCGACCTAGAGGTCACGAAACTTACCGTTATTGGTCACAGGCATTCGACGTTTTAATACATATAATTTTAAAAAAATATCTACATGTTTTTCATAGATGTCTGTCCTTCTGTCAACTTCCAGGCCAGGGTCCAACAGTATAAAAGAATCCTTCTTAAACTCTTCTCTTCTCGTCCACAGTAATGGAGGATAAGCTAGAATTTGCTTTGCGTAAACTTAATATTTAACTTGGAAGAAAAACAACTAAAACCCTTAGAAAATCAATAAATACAACCACCGGTAAATGGAAAATTTCACATTCCAATTAGCTTTAATCCACTGTTCCGATGACAATGTTCATTCATTGCGTGATCATTATGCCTGTTGACACCAATAGAATGAGATGGGCTATCGGAGTCATTTCAACCTTTTAATATTGATTTCAGTTGTTAAAACAAAATAAAAAGGCAGTCTTCTGACAAATAAATTGATGTTACAGGGGGTTTCAACAGTCTTGTTTAAAGTCAGCATTTCGCAGTCTTTTCTCATTATAATGATCTTATTTGTCATTAGGTCGAATGCTGTCTGACAAGTTTTTTAGGGATTGTTAGGCCGTTCTTTACATACTAATGTTGACTATGGATTACTCCATTTACTTGATCAAGATATAGCGTTCACGGCGGGTGTAACCGGTCAACCGGATATGTTTACTCCTCCTACGTTCATGGTCCCACCTTAGGTGTTTCCAGGGGTTCGTGTCTTTATAAGGTTTTGAGATAGATCAATGTTCGATATCTTCAAGGTTTTATCCATTGAATGAAAAGGACATTTATTCATAAAACTCTATACCATTAGCGACTTGTGGTGATGGTGGTTATTCGGGCGTATATCAAAGTCATGTTTTTGTGACGTAACGTGCTTTTAGGGAAATCAATGAGACCATGCATCTTCTAACGTGCTTTGTTTTAAAACAGAAAAAAACGAGTCTGGTTTTATTTGTACGAAATTCACAACTGTGTTGCCTTTTATATATACGCATGTTAAACACCAAATTTTGTAAACGTTCAGTGATTCAAACAACGGATCCTCAAAGGTCACGTGGGTGATTCAGGTAATTTAAAACTCGTCATTTGCTAAACGCCCGGGGCCCGTTTCATAAAAAGGCGTGCGACCAGACGTTAGCTTAGTCGGGCGTAAAAACAGGACTAAATCATAAAACCGGACTAAGTTGCGTTTCATAAAACAGACTACGTTTGCACCCGACTAAATTTATGGCTTAAACTTTGGCCTGCTCATGACCAGGTGTAACTCTTAGTCTGTAAACAACTAAACGAATAATGGCGAAGGTGTTAATTTTGAAGCAACGCAGACAGCGGCAGATAAGAAGAGAAAGGGTTGTGACTACATTTCAAGGCAATACCTGTGTCCATAGAAAAAATCTGGAAAACTGTTTGCCCTAAAGTAGGTCATGATGCACTAATCCAGCTGAAATACAAACTGAACTAAGTCTTGTATTTCTCCGAGAGGAAACTTGTGACTAAATTTCAGGGCAATAACTGTATCACTAACGAAAAAAGTCCAGAAAACTGTTTGACCTACTTTTAGCCCTAAAGTAAGTCATGATGCACCAAGCCATCTGAAATGCAGACTCGCTCTTACGCTTCTTGGGGGAAATGTTGTGACCATTTCAATATTATACATGCGTCCGTTACAGAAAAGGGTCCGGAAAACATGACCTCGGACGGACAGACAGACGGGCACTCGGACAGCCCCATAACATAATAAAATTTTGATAAACTATACATAACATAAAGGAAAACACGGAACAGACAAATAAATGTATAGCAACAAAACCATCAGCAACCAAAAATGAATTTTGCATTTCATAGAAAATTTAATTAAGGATGCATATCACACTAGAGAAAACTATTATGAATGGAAAGAGTTGTATGAAAGGTGAAGACAACGAACAGTGATCGATCTCTTTAGGGAGAAGGGCAAACACGGACCCCAGGATTAATGGATTGTATATCTTGAGAACCCTTTGATTGACAGACATCAAACTTGGTACACTGCTACATCTTCAGGAGTAGATGATCCCTATTGATTTTGAGGTCATATGGTCAAAGACCATGGGTCAAACTGGACATAGGAATATACAGACCACGCAATGTTTAGAGAACCCTTTGCTTGACAGACATCAAACGTGGTACACTGGTACAGCTGTAGGAGCAGATGACTCATATTGATTTTGAGGTCACATGGTCAAGGGTCAAACTGGACATAGGAATATACTGTCCGCTCAGTATCTTGAAAACTCTTTGCTTGACAGACATCAAACTTGGTATACTGGTACTTCAGAAGTAGATGACACCTATTGATTTTGAGGTCATATGGTCAAAGGTGAAGGGTCAAACTGGACATAGGAAAATACTGTCTGCTTAATATATTTAGAACCCTTTGCTTGACAGACATCAAACTTCGTACACTGGTACATCTTAGGGAGAAGATGACCCTCACTGATTTTGGGGTCACATAGTTAAGGTCAATGGTTAAACTGGACACAGTGATATGCTGTCTCCTATATTTTAAGAATCCTTTGCTTGATTGACACCAAACTTAGTACACTGGTACAGCACAAGGCGTAGATGACCCCTTTCATTTTTAGGTCACATGGTCAATCCACTCTGGACATTGGAAGATATTGTCTGCTCACTATCTTGAATTAGTTTGGCACTACTATCAATTAAATGATGCATGTGTATAACCCTTTTTAATTTTGCACCATGAGGGGGATATATCTTTTATACCTTGTGTAGCGATAGTAGATGAGCGGATCAAAGGATCTAATTTTAATTAGATTGAGATAGACATCACGTGATTAATTCAAACAGTTCACTTTATTATAACTGTAGATTGACATCACGTGATTAATTCAAACATTTCAGTTTATTATAACTATAGATAGACATCACGTGATTTATTCAAAAAGTTCAGTTTATTATAACTGTGGATAGACATCACGTGATTTACTAAAACAGTTCAGTTTATCATAACTGTAGATAGACATCACGTGATTTATTCAAACAGTTCAGTTTATTATAACTGTAGATAGACATCACGTGATTTATTCAAACAATTCAGTTTATTATAACTGTAGATAGACATCACGTGATTTATTCAAACAATTCAGTTTATTATAACTGTAGATAGACATCTCGTGATTTATTCAAACAGTTCAGTTTATTATAACTGTAGATAGACATCACATGATTTATTTTAACAGTTTAAATTATTATAACCGCAGATATACTGCACGTGCACAACAATTCAAATTTTATTCCATAATAGTTGTTATTATACTAGTACAGTAACCCTGGTCAATTTTTTTTTAATTGTGGAGTTTCAAAAGCAGTAAAAAAGCATATTAGACTTTATTTTCTGTTATCCTTTAAATAAATAATCGTTTTGTGTAATCACTCTGTGTTGTAGAATATTACGGTATCACAACCACTCGTTGGCGAGACATTCCTCCAGCCATCCTGTTACCGGAAGTAGCCGAGTCATGTAGTTATTTTGAACAATGGTGTTGGTCGACCCTCTATTTCCTGATAATTAAGGGGATGTCTATATGTTTCTGTCACTTGCATTTATTCTTCGATTATTTAAGACTAGGCAATAGTACTGTTTTCAGGGAACGCGGAGATCCTAGCTGCGTATGTATACAATACCCTGTGGTGTCCTTTCTCACGCAAAAACAAGACCAAATAAAAAAAAGTAACATCTCCAGTGACACGAGGTCTACAGTAAGCCACATATAATTAACTTCACTGTGAATGTGTATTAATATTGTTGAGAACAGCGAAACCAGGAATGTGCGTTAATCACCAGTCTGTTACAACTGTCCTTTGAATTTTCACTTTTGGGTAATCTGTCGTCGTAAATTTACGGCGTTTTGTAGCGCCTTCTGTTGATTTTATTTAATCTCTTGATCTGTTCCCCAATGTCTTCCTGTTGTCAAATATTTTTTGGGTTCATTTCAAGTTGATAGATGAATGTAATTATACAGAAGACGAGAACTGTTATCCCATTTCTGTCACAAGTTTTCACGCATCTAAACCGTCACTGATTTCCCCATAAATATACCCTCTTACACAAAGTTTGGAGAGTATATAGTGGAATAACCTTGTCCGTCTTTAGACATACTAGTAATTTGTCCCGCATATATCTTGAACACCGATGTAGATGTATAGATTATCTCCGTGTTTGTTCTACCCTTAATTTTGTATTCTTTATGGGATTTATAAGATTGATCACACCATTCGTTATCCTCACTTTTCATGAATAATGAAGTTTTGTACCTGCTTTGTGTTTGAGATTTTTTAACATTACGGATATTTTTTTTTTCATTTTGAGGAGGGTGGGGTGTTATGTCGTCATTATCTAGTGTGTATCTTAAAAAACATTTATTCTTCAATGAACACCAATTAATTATTTCCCACCATCAATTTCTGCATATTTCATAATTTGAATGAAAAGTGTTTTGTTTTTGTTTTTTTAAATGCAATACTAGTATTTTTTATGGATTGGCTTGAACAATTGTGCTTGTGTAGTTATTTCTGAATAACAACTGACGGTTCTCGGATAAAATCGAGGACAACACGTTTTTAAAGAAAAATAAAGCTAAAAAATTTCAGTAAGTCATTATCATTTTTTAGTATAACTTTACTATTTTGATAAATAGGTAAAAATGCATTATAATGCCTGAATATGAAGGCATTGCCCCTACAGCGTCACCAGTACCACTAGATAAAAGCTGAAGATAACGAACAGTGATCAATCTCATAACTCCTATAAAGGTGAAGATAACGAACAGTGATCAATCTCATAACTCCTATAAAGGTGTAGATAACGAACAGTGATCAATCTCATAACTCCTATAGAGGTGAAGATAACGAACAGTGATCAATATCATAACTCCTATAAAGGTGAAGATAACGAACAGTGATCAATCTCATAACTCCTATAAAGGTGAAGATAACGAACAGTGATCAATCTCATAACTCCTATAAGCAATACAAAATAGAGTTAGGCAAACACCTCTGGATATACCAGAGTTGAAATCAGGTTCTTAGGAGAAGTAAGCATCCCCTGTGGACCGGTCACATCCGCTGTGAGCCCTACATTTGTATATCTTGATCAGGTAAATGGAGTTACCCGTAGTTAAAATCAGAGTACCAAGAATGGCCTGACAATCGGTATAAAACACGTCAGATGGCATTTGACCCAATGATTAGTTGTATTGGCAAACTCGATGGTTTTTTGCGAAATGCTGACTTCAAACGAGACTGTTGGAACCCCTGCACAATCAACTTGTTTGTCAGTATCTTGCGTTGATTTAAAAACTGAACAAGCTCTTGCGTATCGAATCAGTTGAGAGATATAAACACCACATGCAGGTGATAATGGAATATTGCTACATAAATATGGGAAGTTAACGATGGAGAAGCTGGCATCATCCCGTTTGTCAGAAAGTTGAGTTCTTGGTTTGCCGTCAATATCCACTTTTAATAAAATATCTAAGTATGAAGCAGAAATGAACGACTCTGTGGTGTCTTTTATTTTGAGCTCGCAGGGATATATCGAATATATGAATGAATGTTAAGCCTGCTTATGAAGGGCTAAAGGGCTGCTCGAGTGTGCCCTCGAATTGTAAATATTAAATACGAAATTTCGTGATATGTCTTAATTAATGCAAGAACTCGTATGAAAGTATTCAACATTCTCGTTACCTTTAACCACCAAAGAAAATGTACTTTAAGTAAATATCAATAGAACTGTTAGCGCGTGTACAAATTATGTATTTGATAGCGTTACTGACAAACAAGTTGATG
Source organism: Ostrea edulis (assembly GCF_947568905.1). Taxonomy (NCBI): domain Eukaryota; kingdom Metazoa; phylum Mollusca; class Bivalvia; order Ostreida; family Ostreidae; genus Ostrea; species Ostrea edulis. The sequence continues at coordinate 40,831,470 of NC_079167.1, forward strand.
TTACAGGGGTTTCAAAAGTCTCGTTCAGTGTCAGCATTTCGCGAATTCTGTGGTCGTTATAACGATCTAGTTTGCCAATACAACCTGCCATAGAGTCAAAACATAAGAAACTCAACGAGTGTTGCGTGTTTTAAGAGAAATTATCTTAGAGATTATCACCATACTTTTTAAGCTTCATTTTGTATTCTATTTATCTTACATTCATAATTATTTCTTAAGTTTATATGTATTCTACTTCTTTTAATCTGTGTTTATTTTACTAATATCTGTCTGTATGTATGTTATATGCAGGACCATATTGAAAACTAGCGTTATCGCTAAATATGTAATCCTGGTTAAATAAAGGTCTTATTATTATTATTATTATTATAGAGTCAAATGCTGTCTGACATGTATCATACCAATTGTCGAGCCGTTCCTAATGCATTGATTTCACCTGCGAATTATAGGGCTAACGGCAGATGTGACCGGTTGACAGGGGATACTTGCTCCTCCCTGGTACCTGATCCCACCTATGGTGTGTCCAGGGGTCCATGTTTGTCCAGTCCTCTTAAGAATTAATATTACATTCCTTGTAGGAGTTATGAGATTGATAACTGATCGTTATCTTCGATGTCTCATTTGAATTGGTACCGTATAAGTTTTACATTGTAACGTTACTAAATCACCATATTGTTGAGAGAGCGGGTAAAAAAAAATCAGTCCCCTTATATCTTATATAAATTCGAATACGAGAGAGTTGAATACAAACCTTATCCTAAGTTGAGATGTTTGAGGTTTTAAAAAGATTTCTATCGTATGAACCTGACTGATACTGTATAAGTGGTTATTTACGCTGGGGGGTAAGTACGCGATTTTCAATGTTCAACATTATGCGTGGGAGAAAAATACGCGATATCTGAATACAATATATATCATATCAAATATTTATAACCATTCGTGGAGGAGATTTACGCGCTTATTATGTGACCGTAATTAATGTAAATTTTCCCCACGCGTAAATAGCCAACTTTTGTATTGCGAGGGCACAAAAAGTCTAAATTTCCCCATTCTTACGCCTCTAACGCAGTGAGAGTGAAAGCTTAAGAGATAATCATGCTAGAGGAATTTCATGGTTCTCCATGCTGTAGACCTATACATAGGAAATTAAGTGTTTCTGAAACAGAGCTCGTGTAAATTGACACTAATTCGGTGTCAAGGTCATATGAATGTCACACCATGAATAGTTACCCCAATCGCAGTATAAAGAAAGATGTGGCAAAAGGGTCACACGACAGAACAAGGGTGTTTGAAGAAAAGCGTTCCGATAATATTCACGTACCCTCGGCAGGAAGGTTACACGATATTCCTACAGCTGCTTTTTAGGCTCATGGTATTCGAGCTGTTAAATATTTGGTCATTGCGATCTAATTTTAAGTCGTGATAACCTGGCACGTAATATATATATAAAGTGACAAGGAATGCTACATTTACACGTTATGTGTAAGCCTGGCAGCACGAGTTCCCTGACACCTAGTTTTTGGATACCATATGATCATGTCAATTAACGTTACATGATTATAGAAAAGTTAGATTTCACAGTAAACAACACTCCTACAAAAATATATATGTAGGAAACTTAGTTACAAACATACAATGTTATTGTATTTTCTTATAGTTGCATGTAAATACAGTATGTAAAATTTTAAAATAGTACATTTTTATGTAACATAATTCAAACAATATTTCATTCATAAAGTGAATGCGATTGGGCAGCAGGCACAGCCTATTTTATCCCTCTTCCCTATAAGCCACGGTATCCAAATTATTCTATGGTTAATCAAATAATCAAAAGTTTAAATACTATTATTACAATGTAAGAAATATTTCATACATCGTAATTATAGTAGACTATTTGACTGTGTAGCAAATTATGGGCTACTGTATTATTTTCCTTTGGGACAGCAAATAAAGCTCCCAGACGGTCGGACACATTCGCTATAATATAAAACCATTTTATGAAAGTATACACTTTACTTCCGTCAAAGTTTAGGATTGAGGACAGAATTCGATTCATAACTAGACTGTGACGCACACGTCTTAATGAACGGATTTGCGTTAATGAGGATACGAAAACAAGGAAAACCAGGGAGAGAGCAGCTTTTATCAAAGGATTCCTCTCGTGATTAGGATATGACCCACGTAGATCTCTCGGAATCCACAACAAGCTTCCTGAATCCAGGAATTTCAATGAAACCAACACACGATAGGCCTACCTTGTTTCTAATTAGCAAGATCGCCCTGGGTCTACTTAAAAGTTTTAACATTTGGTAGCTATCAACAAAACCAATTCTAAAAAGGGCTTTTATCGATGGTTTATTAGACAATTAATTTGCTTTACTTCACCGGAGACATGAGTAACTTTACATTATGACCCATAATGACATAAGGGATAGAATCTCTATTCCGTTGATCTAGGTCATTTGTACAGAGAAACGAAAAATCTCATTATTTCTCATAACTATATGTAAATAAGCTAGTGATTTCCTTCTGGTATAGTCCGGTAATAATCATCTCGGCTAAATGCGAAGAAAGGTTTCTTATGGTCAATTTATCACGATGTTCCTCATTTGTGTAATGATTCTAATGAATTAAATGCTTTTTACTCATAAACATATATCTATATAAGAAGAATTTTGAAGGATAATCTGAAACACAAATTAATACACATTGTGTGTCCTTCTTTAAATCTGTTTCTATAGTCAGAACTTTCTTTTTCAGATTTATTGTAATCGTGCTGCCTATGAAGAGTCGGAGTTGGTGTACATCAGGAAACACGTATAAAATCTTGGCGACCGTTTGGATAGTGTCCCTAGCTTTATCTTCTCCCGCCTTTTACATAATGGTAAGACTCATGCATCAAAGCAGTATACGTATTTTCGAAATACAAGAAAGTACAAAATATATTTAACCATACAATTGATGTATTTCAGTTACAATCCAAACCCAGGCACGTTTCACTTGTTTTAGATTTACATGAATCTTTTTAAGAAATTGTCTTCTCAACTTCAACTCCTGTGTATTGTGAATAAATACTTTATCCATTGTTATGAAGAGCAAACAGCCATGTCCAAAAACTCTCTTCCCCCACATCAGGGGTCCAGGCTCTACAACAGAGCTGAATAGGGTGACACATGTTATGTTGTAAAACCTACCTGCAAGTAAAAAAAAATATATATAGGGACAAACCAGAGCTACAGAGTCACACCTTATAGAAACCTTTGATTTACCGTGTAGTCACACCTTATAGAAACCTTTGATTTACCGTGTAGTCACACCTTATAGAAACCTTTGATTTACCGTGTAGTCACACCTTATAGAAACCTTTGATATACCGTGTAGTCACACCTTATAGAAACCTTTGATTTACCGTGTAGTCACATCTTATAGAAACCTTTGATTTACCGTGTAGTCACACCTTATAGAAACCTTTGATATACCGTGTAGTCACACCTTATAGAAACCTTTGATTTACCGTGTAGTCACATCTTATAGAAACCTTTGATTTACCGTGTAGTCACACCTTATAGAAACCTTTGATTTACCGTGTAGTCACACCTTATAGAAACCTTTGATTTACCGTGTAGTCACACCTTATAGAAACCTTTGATTTACCGTGTAGTCACACCTTATAGAAACCTTTGATTTACCGTGTAGTCACACCTTATAGAAACCTTTGATTTACCGTGTAGTCACACTTTATAGAAACCTTTGATTTACCGTGTAGTCACACCTTATAGAAACCTTTGATTTACCGTGTAGGTATTTTCTGCGCAGGATTGAGTTATCATATTGCTGTATTCTTGTATTGTCGTCTAAAAACCTAACATCTTCCCTCATTAAACTTGTATCCAAGCATGCATTTATCCCCATGCGAACCGACAGCTCTCAGCTTCAACACTTTCGTTTGTTGGCGTAGACATGTTAGGGACAGTAGCCAGTCAATTCGTACTCCGTTGAGTTTTGTAACTATTTGATACGAGGTATGTATTCGGTCTTCATTTATCATAAACACGAATTATCATTACGATTTATAATTCCTATAGATGTAAAACTCAGTATTAAGTCTTCCCCGGAAGACATGTGTCGCCTGCTAGTTCATTCTATATGTAATATATCACGTATAATGTTGAAAAAGTAATTCTAAGTCCCGGCAAACAGGAAGTTGATAAGCGACAGATTCGAAAATGTCTTACACAATACAGTTGGCCACACTGATGCTCTGTGCCAAATATCAGGGAGTTGCCCCATGTGGTTCTTGAGAAAAGTGTGACGGAAATTTTTTTGCTGTAAAAGATTCTAAGTCCCGGTAAACAGGAAGTTGATAAGCGACAGATTCGAAAATGTCTTACACAATACAGTTGTCCACACTGATGCTCTGTGCCAAATATCAGGGAGTTTCCCATGTGGTCCTTGAGAAAAGTGTGACAGAAATTTTTTTGCTGTAAAAAATTCTAAGTCCCGGCAAACAGGAAGTTGATAAGCGACAGATTCGAAAATGTCTTACACAATACAGTTGGCCACACTGATGCTCTGTGCCAAATATCAGGGAGTTGCCCCATGTGGTTCTTGAGAAAACTTTGACAGAAATTTTTTGTGATGACGACGACGCCAGACGACGACGCAAGACGACGGATAGTGATCCCTATATGTCGCCACTGCGTGTAACGCAGGCGACACAATAATCTTTTTGGTATTGAAATGTTATGAAAGCCTTGTCTGTTTCCCGGCCCCTCTGCTTTCAATAGCGAAATGAAATGTAAAAACAGGGGTGTAGATGGGGACCAGGCTAACAAGACCCGTGGTACAATATCCAAACTGTAAGTATTGCATAGCGAAACATATTACAGGGGGTTCGACGGCTCCATGGTAGTTTTACTAACTATATATAATTTACAAATACAATTAAGCTATCGCTTGGTCAAAGGCTGTCTAATATGTTTCATATCAATATCTAGGCCGGCTCACAGCGGGTGTGAACAATCAAGAGGGAATGCTTACGCATCTTAAGCACCTGATCCAACCTCTCTTATAACCAGGGGTTCGCGATTGCCCTTCTCTTAAATTGGTGTCATTGGTGTTATCTTCTGCTAACGATCATACGTCAAGGTGTCTGTGAAATATTCTATGTGAATAATCTTACGTCAGCAGTTTATGTATAATAGAGCGAGTAATGGAACAGGATTCTGTTGCAAAAGTCTTCCAAACGAACACCAATTACAAACTGCATATTGTTTTTAAACTTGCACTCCCCTTGCAAATTCCTGAAAGTTGATTTCTCTGAGATTGTTTAAAATGAAAGCAAACCCTTTTATCATGTGTAACAAGAAACACGTTTACGTTAATGGAACGTTATAGTTTACACATATCAAACCAAATGGAAATTACGCCTATTATGAAAAATATACCCTTTTAAAGCTTTAAAAATGATTTGATGCTTTAGAATTGGTAGTGAATGAAGTGACGTATCAGGCATTATTAAGACAATTCTTTCATTTTCAGTGATTCAAGTACACGTAGTATATAAAGCCATTTGAAAATGTATCCATATATTTACACATATATTTACAATGAATACATGTACAAAGCAATCAAAACAACTGCAAATATTTACACAAAATATAGCCATATTGACTTATTCCCTAGGACATGTACAATCCTGGAAATTCTTTTAAAAGCATTTTTAAAAACCGCTGGAAAAATTTGGATACGGATTCTTCTATACATTTAAAAGTGCCATACATTTTGACGCGCTTTTGGTCTCTATTTTAGAGTATCCCTAGATACCAAATTTTGTTGAGATCGGACAACATTCAAAAATTGACGCGTTGGGCAGGGTTCCACTATAAAGTTTCATTATGTCCTAACTAGAGTTCGAAATGCTGTAAATGTCTCGCATTTTTAGAACCCCCTGGAAAATAACTGGGCATGGGTTCCCCTATAATACATTAAAGTTATACTCCAAAATTTGACGCGTTATTTTGGTGTCCACTTTGAAAACGATGGATTCATCATTTTATTCGCAATCCCCAAGTGTCGCTTTTTATCGTCTGCTGGGTCTCGCCATTATCTACATTTGTTACGTCTAAATAAATATAGGGGCTGACTCCGGAATTCCTTTGAATGATAATTTTGAGATTTACATATTATTTAGGATAACATTTGAACAATTGTTCTTTTATAATGCCTTAGAAAATATTTCTCGTTGAAGAGATAGAAATCATAAAAGTTTCGTACATTATTATTTCCATATAAATCCCTTATTACACCTAACCAGTGATCGTTTAGATGATACAGATAGAACGTTTTAACAAAGCTTGCCATCTCCAGGAACAACCTTATACAGGAAACTGACATAAATGTATAATATGCTACACGTCTTTTTTTAAATGGCCACATAATCAAACTTTTCTAAAACCGTAAATCTCAGATAACGTTTTGAAAATCACCATCCTGCTGAAAACTTCTGTATACTATCATCCGAGTGACCATAGCAGTGAAGAATAATGATATTTGATTAAACTGGGTGTCGATGTATATTAATGACATTTTATCGAAATGTTTGTTTTTAAAACGTTCTGACCCTAAGGTACATTTTGATTATCTCTATCTCCTAACTATCTCTGACACCGATACAGTCTTTTTTCATTAAAAGAAAATAAGTAAATTGCATTGTATTTTACATCAAATTCAAAGATGATATAAACTGATGCTATGAAATTGATATTAAGAAATAAAAATCCTCGAAAATGAGCGGGGAGATTATCTATTGGAAACATTGAAGAAGAAAAAATGCAATCAAATTACAATTCCATATTTTTAACATACTTATTGCCAGTTTGTTAATTGAATTGTCAGTTTGTTAATTGAATTGTCAGTAGTAAAGAATCATTATTAAATGTAACCCCGGATCATGATGATTAAACTAACCGTCTCATGCTTTTATGTAGTAATACCGGCTTATGTGTCTCTATATGAAAGCTTTGAGAGTTTTTTGTTTTGGTTTCGATCTAATAGTCGGGAATCCTGGCACGCCTTTTCCTGATTAAGACTTTACCGCTCTTAATTACCTTACCCTTGTCACTCTGAAACCATAAACTTGCATACAGATACGCAATTAGATGCTAACCATACTGGTTGACAGAGTTTAAAAAGATCTGTAATAAAACTGATGAGGAGAGCAACGCTAGTTTGATTCAAACAGCAATGCGGCTGACGGAAACAGATTACCATGCATCACTAAACTGCTACGTGCACTATTGAACTTTCCGAGATCGCAGCTACATGAAAACTGTGTATTGTGTCAGACGAACAGCACTTCCGCTTTATTGATAATGTGTTTCCTTAAAGAAATTCAATAGAACATGAGGAATGGAGGAACGTATCAAACCCGATATTTGAGTGAGATGTTCTCGAGAGGGACGTTAAAGGGAAAAGAGTACCAATTCATTTCCCATAGACCTCAATGTTAACCTTTGGCCCTCTCACTAATTAACTATATCGATTTTAAACAAATGACCGCAAACATTTCAAAGTTCATTCCAAGAGTTGATAAAAAATGACAAAAAATATGTAGGGTCCTGTGCCTTTTATAGGCCATATTTGTACTTTTTTACAACACATAGCAATCTGCAGTAAATTACACACTTCATTTTAAGCACACCCCTACCATGGTAATTTCCTCAGTCATTTCTCGATTTTGTGCGATAATTTTTCATCCTGACAATTAATTTGAACCTCTATAATATTTCTTTCAATTCCAAATAATTTCACTCTTGATATCAGCCAATCACGCAACACCTAGACATTTATACCTCCGCTCAATCTTGGGTAAACTCTTTCCGGGTTATGCATACGGGGGTTTGGTACTCTCATTCCTAAACAACATCGCATTCACTTGTGTTATATTTACGTTCACCGGATTTTGTATATCCGTTCATTAAAGTTATATTTACAGTTCATTACTGTTATATTTACGTTCATTAGTGTTATATTTACGTTGTATTTACGTGAATTTCGACCCCCAGGGCAGTTATTATTTCTCAGATTGTAACCTATCAAATTATCCAAAAACATATTAGGGACAGGCCTTCCTTCAAGCTAAAATTCATGTTAAATCTACGTTGCTTAAATATATGTATTAAAAATTCATACCTACAGTGTATGTGCGACAGAACTAAGAAACTTGGTATAACAATGCGACTTGTTCTCCCCTATAAGTCCCAGAATATACAAAGTGGGCATGTCGCCCATTCGCTTCCTATTTTAGTATTTCGAATGATAAATTCATTACCTGTCTAAAATTTAAAGAATTTCATAAGCATGAATTCTTCTGTTTAAAATGGAGTTTTGGAAAGACGGTCTCTGTATTTAAAAAAATAAAATTGCAACTACTTGGTTTCCAGGATGAAAATAAAACTTTGGAAACTTTATTTCACATCTACAGGACACCGTGGATCCTTTTCCAAACGATGATTTTGATGAATAAATTGTAAGAGTAGTCCCGATGATAAGGTTCCTATATTATTTGACGTCATGGATGAACATGAAAATTCCGAAACCTTATTGCGCATGTTCAGGACACCATCAAACATATTTCAAAATATGAACTGGCAACTGCTTTTATACCTGTAGGAGGAGTTTGAGGAAGAATAAACTTGATAAAATTTATTAAAGATAAAGCAATATGTAAAAACATTTCCAGGGATTACAATTGTTATTCCCCCTTGAAATAAGGGGGCATGTCGGTAGGTCTGTTGGTAGATCCAGTGTTGTCAGCTCAGAATCTTAAAAACCCTTTGATTGACAGACACCAAACACCGATTTCCTCTAGTGAGTAGATGACACCTCTTGGATTTGAGGTCAAAGGCAAATTTACTCTGAACACAGGAAGATGATCATGACAACCCTGTGCTTGGCAAACATCAAATTCAGATTGTCCAACACTTTTTGACAAAAAATAAAGGCTAATTTTAAGAAATTTATTGCCTAGGAAGAGTAAGCATCCCCTTTTGTACATCCTTTCCTGTGCCATCAGATCTAAACTGTTACATGTAAGTATGTCATCCAACTGAAAAAAAATTTCAAGTTGTCTGTTACCTCATCTTCGCTAGCCAAGGGTGACGCTCCACGGTGTTTCTCTTTTCACGAAAGAGAAACACCGTGGAGCGTCACCCTTGTCTAGCGAAGATGCTGTTACCTGGGAAATCTTACTTTTATCAATTCTTCTTATTTTGATTGACCCTCTTTCAGTCTTCTGTTCAAGTGGATGCAAGATTTGCAGATCTTTGTGCATATCATTGTTAACTGACAATCTCTTCTGCAGGTACTGGGTGGTTGTGTGGTCGGTTGTTCTACGTTCCGTAGAGAATTTTTCACTCAAATTGAGACATCTGTCCAATATATATTTTGGCTAGCTCTAGTTTCTTATCACGTAGTTTCTGTACTGACTGTCCAACAAGGTTCAACATTGAAATTATGCAGCTTCTTTCAAGTCTTTGGGCCATCTACAACAGTGAATGTTACCTTCAAAACTCCATGAACGATATCAGAAAATTCACCATTTCTTAGTGAAGGTCAACGAAGGATATGTACCAATGAATCCTTTCGCTGAAACAATTTAAGAAATCTATTTTAGAGAGCAGATATATTAACAAGAGGTACTGTGAGCAATGCTCACTAAGAATACCCCCCGCTTACATCAATCTCCCAAAGGGTGTTGGTAATAGGTATAAACTACCTCTTTTCTGAGTGTAAAAAACAAATGGCATGACAAACCGAATCATATTGCTACTTCAATGTCCAGTGCACTTGACCTTTGACCTTTTGACCCCAAAATCGATAGGGAACATCTTCATCCCATGGGTAGTCCATATATATGATATGGTGACTGTAGGTGGAAAGGATAACGCTTTAGAGCCCGGAAACCATATTGCTACTTCAATGTCCAGTATGCTGGACCTTTGACCTTTTGACCCCAAAGTCGATAGGGAACATCCTCATCCCATGGGTAGTCCATATGTATGATATGGTGACTGTAGGTGGAAAGGATAACGCTTTAAAGCCCGGAAACCATATTGCTACTTCGATGTCCAGTACGCTTGACCTTTGACCTTTTGACCCCAAAATCGATAGGGAACATCTTCATCCCATGGGTAGTCCATATGTATGATATGGTGACTGTAGATGGAAAGGATAATGCTTTAGAGCCCGGAAACCATATTGCTACTTCGATGTCCAGTGCGCTTGACCTTTGACCTTTTGACCCCAAAATCGATAGGGAACATCTTCATTCCATGGGTAGTCCATATATATGATATGGTGACGGTAGGTGGAAAGGATAATGCTTTAGAGCCCGGAAACCATTGCGTCTACAGACGGACGGACGGACGGACAGACAGACGGACAATCCGATTCCAGTATACCCCCCCCCCCCCACAACTTGTTGCGGGGGGTATAAAAAGCTGATCTGAATCAGAGTTATAGGAGACGACATACGACAAATCCGAATGTATTTAGGATTCCTTTCCACCATCTCCAGAGTTTAACAGCTGATGCTGTCTTTGGTAGTTTGGTAAAGAAGTAACTATAGGCTCCCAGTTCTCCACAACACACTCGAGTTTAGGCAGCAGTGACATCCATTTAGATTGACCATGCCGTACAAACAACTCTCCATCAAAGCCACGTGATAGTTCAACCTCCAAGAAATATTCTCACTTACTAAGGATTGCTTAAAGAAGTAAAAGATAACAATGACTAATCCTCTGATTCTTGGTTATACACTTTTAGACCTTCTTTGAAAGTGTTGTGAACCACATTCATGATGCATGGAATAAATGGCAACAACCCAGGACACCCCTTAAATTTCACATTTTTATTCAACTTATTCCAAACAGTCTTGCTCATATTGGAACTATCAGAGCCTAATTTTAACGCTTTTCCTAGCGGCAATTCATTATTTATGATATTATGATACAATTTCCCGCAATGTTTCCAAAATACTATTTTCAACACACTCCCCTGTTCCATGTCCAAACATATTTGTTTTCCAGAAATATACAACAATCTGTCCCTTTTCTTTAGGCCAGTATTGTACAAGAATGCAAGTTTTCTTACTTGAGAGAAGTCCCGTGTGGGATCCGGGTTAGACTACATCCTCCGTGCCCCTTATTTCTCGTAAGAGGGGACAAAAAACTGAGGACCCGCGTCACAGCAGGTGTGACACGATAGAGATCTCTCTCTGCTCAAAGGCCGTAAACGCTGATTGATTGTATATTATTTAACGTCCCTCTAGAGAATTGTTCACTCATGTGCTCGGCGCCATTAAGTCGCCTTTTACGACAAACCAGGGGCACTGAGGATCTATTTTAACCCGGATCCCCAGCACATAGGCCTAAATTGTGCAGCCCTTCACCGGCAATGGTGACGTCTCCATATGAGTGAAAGATCTCAAGAGGGATATTAAACAATAAGTTATACAATCAGTCAGTCTAAACGTTATTTGAGAGTTGGCAGTTTCATCATACTGAATAGTGTATCCTGGGCAAGGAGATACTTTCATAAAATATGGACCACATCCATCCGAAACTGCTTTTCTCCATAGTAGACTTCCGTTACAACATAGTAGTCTTCCGTTACAACATTACCATGGAACATTTTCTTCAACAGAGAAGATAAATCATCACAGACATGGTCTGTGTTTAATTGCTTTGAAACACTTTTATTCCCCCAAACCAGTTCAGTCTAAACTGCCAACTCTCAAATAGCGTTTAGCTTGACTGATTGTGCGTTGTTTAGTGGTCACATCTCTGTCACAAAACCGTAACAAATAAACAAGTTTGACACATGCATCCACTGGTCAACTGTCTTTCACTGCATAATCTGAATAAATAGAAATTATTATCGACTGGGGATGCTTACTCCTCTTAGGCACCTGATCCCACCCCTGGTGTGACCAGGGGTCCGTGTTTGCCCAATCATCTATTTTGTATTGCTTATAGGAGTTGCGAGATTGATCACTGTTCGTTATCTTCGCCTTTCATCTTTTTATGATTTTCTAAATGGATTTCCCCTTAAATTCAAGATTTTAAAGGGAATTTTAGCAAACCTAACAGACATCAAACTTAGAACACAGGTTCTACCTAAGGCGTTGATGACCCCTATTGATTTTGAGGTGTTAAAAGGTTCAAACTATACTCTGGGTCTGCACACAGGAGAAACTTTCTGCTCAATATCTTAAGAACCCATTGTATAGCAGATGTCAAATTCGGTATACTGGTACCTACGAAAGATTAGATGACCCCTATTTATCAAAATGGTTTATAGTATTATGACTTATTTTCATTTTGAATCTCACACGCTCAAATATTAATTCATTCGGAAAACAAGTACTGATTGACATTAGCTTTAGAACCCTTTGCCTGATCGAGATCAAACTTATTATAGTGTATACACCCTTGACTTGTAGATGACCCACATTTTTCACTTTCATTACAGATATTCTAAATTGAAAGTTGATGTTTTCAATATTGCCACACGGAGGGGAAGGGGTGTGTGCTTTATTTCTAAAACATTTTGTGTTTGTTTCACCTGAGGTAGGTTCTATCATCTAAATTCAATACAATATTCTCTGAATGACAGAAATTGTTTAAAATTTCTCTAAAGAACGTTGCACAATAGGCATTGGTAGATTAATAGATATATTGCTTCCCCCTCTTCATCACACCCAAAAAAAGAAAGTATAGATTCTGATTTATCCCATGTATAAGACTAATAATACCTAAAAGGTTATGATTCGATGCCCACTGATTTATTTAAAATAGTATCCATCGGTTCCTGTACAAGAAGAAAGGCTTAGATATTACACGGGGACATATTTCCTTTTATTCAGTACGAGTTACTTTCACATCCTGAATTATTTACATAAACTGCGTTTTCATTTTCAGCATCGATTCTCAACCATTGATCTAAGGCTTCAAATTAGGGTTCAATTTTGTTGAGGGGAGATTCAAACACAAAACATTAAAGTGATTTCTCTGTTGAGAGAAAACAAAATATGCATAATACTCAGTGAGAGTGAATTCCTATGAAATTGAGTATGATTTATCCGCTTTATCCTCACAAAAGATGAAACTCACATCATGTCCACCAAAATAATTTCAAATGCGCCGGTGGCGAAGGGTTTGAATATGGGTAGCAGTTGTCCCTGCACTTTGTAGGTCTGGTGTATGAAAATGCATTAAAGATATAGAATGCCCCACGAAAATTGTAAATTATTTGTGAATGATTTAATATTACTGAAATAAAAGCCATTTTTACAGCGTAAATGCCCTATGAAACCACCATTTTGCATTATTCACAATATTCGCTGAAATATTCACCAAAAAATTGGAATCCTTTAGGAGCGTCTTTTTGTTGGTGCATGCATTATATTGTAAGGACCAACAATTACCATTGTTATTTGATTATATAATAGAAAATCCCGCTAAACACATCAAAAACGTACCTCTTTTGATGCATCCAAAATCTTGGGTATCCTATGACCTTAAATTACTTTCTAGTCCACAAAGAATCTTGGGGTGCATGGTGTAAATCACAATGCATGGACTAAATTGTCCTTTAGATTTATGTCAATAATCACTTACCTCGAACTTTTAGCAATGTGATGAAAGAAATCAAAAATATACTTATATCATACTAGTGTGCGGGTTTACAGAAAGTAGACGGAAAACTTTATATTCCTTATCGAAATGTTGAAGAAATAACTATATTAAGATGACACTTGGGACATTCTATGGTAAGATATTCCTAAGAATGTTCTTCCTCTTACCATATTTAAGATATTCCTACGATAAATGTACATACGTGTATTACAACTTATCTTACGAAAGTTTCATACTTGAAGTATATCTATCTGCTGCTTTCGTTTCAATTGCTGTAATTTAGTAATATTGATTCATTCATGTCTTCATTCTATTTTTAGCCGAGATGCTTCAAAATATCACACGCACTTTGATTATATAATTTTCCGTCTTGGATAAATAGGATTGGGTTTCTAACTTCATAAGGGTTCCCGACCATACAGTTAGTGGGCTGCTTCACGCAATGTTCATCGATTGTTGCAATGAATATTGAAATATCTCAGATGTTGGTTTAGCGTCTAGTACACCGTTTTCCGCTCTAGTGTGTGTTTCGATCTAAAAAGTAATCCAGGTCATGATTCATGGCTTTCTATTCGTTCCGTACGTTATATTCTACGTCAAAATGCTGGCTTTCTTTCATGAAAGAAATAAACTGCCATATTTTTAATGAATGACGACGAAGGTATATTCTAGATGAAATAATTCTTATAATTCATTTGGTAAGTGAAAAAGCAATAATAAAAAAACCCAAAGAATTCAAATCCAGGAAGTTTTTCCACGATAAAATCAAACATACAAGCACGAAAGATGTTGTTTCCATGGAAATATAAAGAGAAGTTATAACGGTATTAATTTCAACATACATACGAATATTAAGTTTCAGGACAGAACGCAATAATGGATTATGTTGTGTTTTTGAGCAGTGAAACCTGTACAATCTACATATTATATAGCATATTTGTTCAGCATTCACCATCCTCCGATTTCTCAAAGTTGCTGTATACAGGAATTCCCATATCCGTACCGCGTCTCCGTCTATTTCAATATTTTTTCCGGTCCTCAACTACATGCCAGAGAGACATTACAAATCCATACTTCACACAAGGGTTGCTAATGGCCAATAGTATTTAATGTCCCTAAATCTAGAGTTCTGTGATCAAGGACACTCAAAAGGTGTTTGAGAATGCACAGTGGCATAAAGTGTGCATATGGATGAATTGTGTCATGTATATATAAGGACATGAAAATAAATTTCCATACAATAACGTCCAGATAATCATTGCTATTTTGAACATCAACAACGTATGCGTGAGAGTTAAACATATATTGGAATTGAATTCAACCTACATATATAAACTTTATATTGACTGAATTTCAAATTTCATGACTACATGTATATAATTATAATGGGTAAGAGCTTAGCTTTTGGTGTACTTAAGATGCGGGAAAGTCTTATACGGAATTGATGCTTACTTCTCGGTCTCTGATCCAACCTCTAGTGTGTCCGAGGTCCGTGTTTACCCTACTCTATATTGTTTGTGTATTGTTTAACGTCTCTCTCGAGAATATTTCACTCATATGAAACCCTACTCTAAATTTTGCATTCGTTATGAGATTTATGGGATTTGATCACTGTTCGTTATCTTAACTTTTCATTGAACATGTTTTACAGAACATGAGATATCAAACTTTCCATAACAACGTCTCCAGTGTGACCTTGAACTTTTGTGACGACAGTAGTGTATCGCGGCAGTTTCGTATTGTGTTCAGCTTTTCCAAACTAATCCTGATGTTTGCTGTTCCCACAGCCATCATGGCTGTTTGTTACACGGCTGTCATCTACGCCCTCTGGGTCAGTTCCACGCAGCTCACCAAACTCACCTCAGCGGCAAGGTAACGGTGCTTAGTATTGTACAATATAAGAAGCATATAACGAATTCACACTTACAGCGGCAAGTCAAAGGCTCTTAGCATTATACAGTACAACACGCTTATAACGAATTCACACTAATAGCGGCAAGTAAAGGGCTCTTAGTTTTATACATTATAGTCTTATGCAGTATAACAGGCTTATAACAAGTTCACGCTTATAGCGGCGAGGTGATGACTCTTAGTTCTATACATTAGAACGCGTGTATAATGAATTCACGCTTACTGCGGCAAGATGACGGGTCTTAATCTTATATGGTATATGACGCTTATAATGAATTCACGCTTGCAGTGAAGTAATTTTCATTCCTTGTTGTTTTAAAACATATTATGAACTTATTGGATAAAACGAATTACGTTTGCAACAAATCAAAATTGTTTGCCTCAAGCGCTCCGCTAAGCGTGTTTTTACTGTATTAATTTTCTACGTTTTTGTGTCTCCTGCAAATGATGGCGGTAACACAGAGCGTTATTGTTACAGCAGAACGTTTATTCATTCATTCGTTAATTGTAGTTGTGTCTCGTGTAGTGGTCAAGGACAGTAACTCCGATCTCTCAACACAAGATATGCGTTACAAATAGAAATAATGTCAGTTTGAATGTAGTCGCACTGGTCTCTACCAAAGAAATGTGTTCAAATGAGTGCTCAGTTTATCATTTCTTTGCGGGTACAGTACAATGCAGCAAGATCTCAAACTCGGCATATTACGCGTTTACAGTCTTCACAAATAGCATCGAGTATTATCAGCGAACGATCTAGCGATTTATACCAGCGCGACTCGCTTCAGTATGACAGGTACAAGCTATTTCAATATTTCTTCAACATAAAAACAAATGCATTTTAGGCTTTATTTCGTCTGTGATGTAAGATAGGAATTGCAAATAGAATGTACAATGGAAGAGAAAATTGTGCTAATATTCAGGTCCTTCTCTTATTCTTGTTTAAACAAACGCATAAGCCGCAAAACTAAGTTCCCTCCAAACATCGTAGTGTAATAAAAATAATAATAATAATCGAGGCAGGCTAAACAAGTTGATGATGCAGGGATTTCAACATTCTTGTTTAGAGTCAGGTTTTCCCAATTCAATGGTCGTTATAACGATCTAGTTTGCCACTACAAGCTATCATTGGTTCAAATTCTTTCTGACGTGTTTCATACCGATTGTTAGGCCGTTCTTGGCACACTGATTTTGACTATGGATTATTCCGTTTACCTGAGCAAGGCATAGGACTCACGGTGGATGTGACCGGTTGACAGGGAATGTTTACTCCTCCTAGGCACCTGATCCCACCTCTGGTATATCCAGGGGTCCGTGTTTGCCCAACTCTTTATTTTGTGTTGCTTATAGAAGTTATGAGATTGATCATTGTTCGTTATCTTCACCTATATTCAAATATATTCCGAGTACTTCGTTTGAATAATAAAGTAATGAGTACATAATATATTCAAATCATAAAGTAAAAATGTTGATAAAATCTTGAAAATTAATCATCCGTGGGCAAAGGAACGAACATCTTCACCTTAAAACGACATGTTGAAGATACCTTCTTTTATGTATTATTAATATTTAAACTGACATCGTCATCAGCACGTACATTGTAATCAGAATAGACTAGCACGTGCAGTGTAATCAAAATAGAACATCAACACGTACAGTGTAATCAGAATAGAACATCAACACGTACAGTGTAATCAAAATAGGACTAGCACGTACAGTGTAATCAGAATAGGACTAGCACGTGTTGTGTAATCAAAATAGAACATCAACACGTACAGTGTAATCAGAATAGAACATTAACACGTACATTGTAATCAGAATAAAACATTAACACCTACAGTGTAATCAGAATAGAGCATTAACACGTACAGTGTAATCAGAATAGAACATCAACACGTACAGTGTAATCAGAATAGAACTAGGACGACTTGATTTTTTACCTTTGTGGCATGTTTTTACCTAAGACGACCATTGAACTGATAGTAGAATACCGAATCCTTTCGATTTTTTACAAGACTATCGTAATCCCATGTACACGTATTTAAATGTCTAAATAAATATACATTGAGAACCCAAACTCTTGCCTGGTTATTCCTCGACAGTTTTGACAAAAGACATTTTCTATATTTTTAGAGGGCCGGGAAGAGAAAGGATAAACAGGCAGTTAATACGATATTCCAGTGTGTACTCCGATGCTATGGCGGCAAAGAAAACTTGTTGTACAAGAAGCGATGGGTCCTTACATCACAATCAAACGTTGAAAGCCAGGAGGCAGGTAATCAGATGCTGTATATTCGTTGTAAATTGTATATTCTTCAGCATTCTTCATATTCATCGCCCATATAACTCTGTTGCTCTTCCGAGTAATAAATTAAGTTCGATACAGAACGAGGGTTCAGAGAAGTTGAGGTTATCGAACAATAAAAGATTAAAAGAATCAATCATACCTTATTACTTGGTTATGTAACCCTTTGATAGGATTATTCTAAACACCCTCTCAGGTAGAGATCAGTAGAAGGTCCATGTGTAGGTCTGACACGGGTATGTTTCTTTACAGTATGAATGTTCAAAACCCGGATTTGTAGTTTATTTTTCAAGAGAAGCTAAATATTATCAATTATTTTTGCATTAGGATATTGTGATGGCCACAACATACCCTTGTTTGTACTCTTGATCAATCTCATAAATACCACAATGAATATGAAATTTATAGGAAGGCAAACACGAATACCTGGAAATATCAGAGGTGGGACCAGGTGCCCAGGAGTAAGCATCTCCTGTTCACTATAACTAAGCAAACCATTTTTTAAAAACATTCATCAGGGGATGCTTACTCCTCCTACACACCTCTGGTGTGTCCAGGGGTCCGTGTTTGCTCAATTATCTGTTTTGTATTGCTTATAGGAGTTATGAGATTGATCACTGTTCGTTATCTTCAACTTTCATAATTAAATTGATTATTTCATAGTGTCAGCCCGCAGTAAATCACAGTCGTTTTTCTAAAACCCTAACATATAATCACCTGCCTCCTGGCGGCCGATAATAACCCCAAAGCATCAGACTTATGCCAGGTCTAGACTGCGTGTCAGGACTGATGCATGCTGGGAGCCACTCTTCTCCACCCTTCCTCCAAATATAAACACTGTTGTTTTGACCTAAAATGACTTTACGTTCGTCTGACAATATCGCCTTTGACCAGTTAGTGTCAACATTCCATAGCCGTTTGCTTCCTGTCCATGCAACATGATTCCCTTTTGGTCTCGAATTTTCTTCCTACATGTAAATAACGTTGGATTGATCGTTCAGACACACGAACTTGCCATCTATGATTAAATTGTTGAGTAATGTTCTTTAAAGGAGTCGTAAGATTTTGTGTTACCAGCCGCAAAAGTTGTTGTTCACCCCTCGCGTCCATTTTTGTCGGTCGGCCAGATTTTACTCCCCGTATTTCCCGTACTTCTTAGAACTTTAAAGCATCGAACAACAGATAACACATTCTTCCTGTCAATTCTTACCACTCTGGCAGTTTCAGAATGATTTTCTATCTGTTAATATTTGCTACGATAGGTTTTACCTTCTGTGTTAAGTTTCTATATTTCATCATTGCTGAATTTAGCCGCTTATTTTAAATAAAAACAGAGCAGACGTCGATCTACTAGTGATGTCGGAAATGACGACACTAGACATTGTGGTCACGTATACATAGGGAAAACCCATTCTTCGCTTTACAAAACTCCTAACATTTTATACTATTACACTTATCATTTAACATACGTGTACTTTCAAACATTTATTAAGCCCATTCTAAACTGAAAACTTGCTACTTCAAACTGTCCACCTGTTTGTGTGGCTAGCCATGTTAGGTTTTCAGTCAATTCAAAACCCGTTAATTACCATTCCCCTACCAGCGAAGCCGAAAAGTACTATTAGTTGTATTTATTTCAATTTTCTATACTACAGCTTTTGGAATTCATATCTTATTTTGAACACAAATAAACATAAAGTGAAGAATTAATCACTACCGTACTTTAGTTTAAACTTTATTTCATTTGAATATGTCAACATATATATACACAATGAATAATATGCACACAGGATTCGGAAACAATTTGTAGCAACTTATATTAATCCGTTTCCTTGAATTAACTTTGAATGGTAAATGTACATTTGCACTTGTTGTATGACAAAGATGAAATTGAAAAAGTAAAGAAAAATGAAAGAAAAAACTTTAACAAGTAAATGAATAAACATTTGAAGAGATTTAATAACATAAGTTCATAAACATATTCACAATATAAATATACATATGCATAACATATATGTTTATAACGATCAGAAAGAAATGAATATACAATAACTTCCAAACAAGAAATTATACCACTTTAAAAATAGAAATGAAACTCGATAAGATTAAGTTACAAATATTTTGGATGCGGTAATAAAATGTTGTACATGCAAGGTGAAGATAACGAACAGTGATCAATCTCATAACTCCTACAAGCAATACAAAATAGATAGTTGGGCAAACACGGACCCCTGGACACACCAGAGGTGGGATCAGGTGCCTAGGAGGAGTAAGCATCCCCTGTTGACCGGTCACACCCGCCGTGAGCCCCATACCCTGATCAGGTAAACGGAGTTATCCGCAGTCAAAATCAGTGTGCCAAGAACGGCTTAACAATCGGTATGTTTAAAAATATTTTTATTACAGGAGAAATTTACTTTAGGCGACATAATGTAAGCTCTTGTGTGTTGAAATCTTATGAGAGCCGTAAATTTAAACAATATTTTAACTGAACTAAAATGATATCCAAAATATTGAAACTGAAAAACATTTTTGGGAATATAGTTAACAGAGTCGTTGTATCTGTGAATATGGATCTAAAGTATTTAAGCATATGAATACGGAAATCAACGGGGTTTGAAATGACCGACAATCTAACCTAAGTTTATTTTGGTTGTTTGTTTTACGGCTCTTAGAGAATTTTTCACTCATACTGAGACACAGCCAACAGTGGATGAAGTACAATTTATCACAAATTTAAGATTAGTATGTACATGTAGCGCTCAGGGCCGTAACAGTGAGGGTTCTTTAACGTGCTAACCCCATTCGCGATGCGAGACCTCCGTTTTGGGGGTCATATCCGAAAGATCCGTGATTCTAACTAGTTAGAGTTGGACGGATGGGCATTCACTAGTCACTACCTATGTTTAAGTCTTATATTTGACGCGGCCACGGAACGTGCGGGACTCGGAACTCTGACTTCCGGTCACGAAGCGAACGTTCTACAAGTCTTACTGAGCTATCGCGACTGGTACCTAACGTAAGCTTTGAGTTTTCAATTTGAATGGAATAAATGCTTGAAGGCATGTTTGGACATTAGCGTGGAGGATGATTACATGTCTGTATGTGAGAGCAGGGACCTATATAGGTCCCTGGTGAGACTGAGAGATAATTTTACATGAAAACATTGAGGCGTCGATCAAACAATTACAGAGATATTAGATAAGATCTCAATAATGCGAAGAAAAGCTGCTTTGTAAGATAAAGTTTTTATAACATCTTTATGGGTATATCTGTAATTCTCTCCTATATCTGAATTTTCTCCGTAATGTTACAGTTTTATAGCTAAAACTAAACCAGATAGAGTGACGTTATGAAAAAAAAATTTCTGGCAGTTGATCTATAATTTTAAATAGTAAAGAACGAAATATTGATGTTAAAATGAGCAAACAGCATTCTCCATAGACTTCGACAATTAAATTGAAGGATTTCTCATTAAATGTTGAAAACCGTTTCAGAATATTTTTTGGTAATAGCAAAAAATTGATAATTTTGAATGGTACGTTAATTTTCAAAATAGAGACATAGTCCAATCCGTCAAAATTTAAACCAAATATCAAACTAATTGCTACAAAGCTAATTGACACTTATAATGAAAGTATTTATTTGTACACGTAACATATTAAAACTATACGAAATTAAAATTTGAGGAAAATTTAATTTTGGGGGCAAATATTGGGTTTCCACTGAAATAACACGAAAATCTGGAAAAATCTTTAATAATTATATCAAATCAATTGGTATCAAATTATCTAGAACTCAGATTGCAGGATTGGGTTTTTACAATTAATATAAAAATTTTACTACCAAAATTGATGTATAGAAAATAGAATTTTGGGGGTAAATGTAGTTTACTAGTGAAAAACCACTGAAAACTAGAAATATGGATTATTTGGTCATATATATTAATTTAAGTTATTTACAAGTAAAATAATACGTCTCTTCATGTACACTGTACTGATAACGTATTAAAGCTATACAAATTCAAATTGTGGTGAAAAATTGAATTTTGGAGTCAAATACATGTACATATATTCTAATGCAGTCACTTATTAGAACTTTGCTAAAAATTTTGTTGATTTTTTTTAAAAAAAATGGAAACCTCGATAACACCACCAAAAAACGAAATTAGTGATGAGTCCAATTGATTTGAGGTAGGTGGCTGATGAGAGTCGTCTTTTTTAAACTTGTACGAAGGACAAAGTCCCACTGACTCTAATTCTCGAGAATTGTCAACATTGTCTGTGATCCGTATTCCCTGTCATTTGATCTCACTAACTCATTTGACGTGCCTCTATTGCACACCCCTCATTAAAAATAGTTGTAAGGAGGGTCTTTTGACAAGACAGCTTATTGCACAAAAATTATAGAAACCACCAGTCGCAGATATGAAAACGTATGACTCTGAATCGGATAGTCCTTGCATCATCTATAGATGACGCAACACTGGACCCCGCTTTAAGTTACGATGTGTAAGCGGCGATTTTTGACAAAGAACTGAGAAAACGACACCAACTAGAATGTGCACGAGAGGGGATCTCCAGCGTCATCATCTCAAAGACACTACAACCTTGCAAGAGACCGCCGCGGTGGTCGAGAGGTTAGAGCGTTCGCCCCGCATACGGAAGGCCTGGGTTCGAATCCCGCCCGCGTCAGACCTAAGTCGTTAAAACAGGTAGTGACAGTTCCATCGCTAAACGCTCGGCATCAGGTGTGAATGTCACGGGTCCTCGGAGATGACCTAAAAAACGGATGACCCGTGTCACAGTAGGTGTGGCACGCTAAAGAACCCTCACTGCTCAATGGCCGTTTGCGCCGAGCATAGGCTTACATTGAAAGCCCTTCACCGGTCTTGGTGACGTCTCCATATGAGTGAAAAATTCTCGAGGGAGACGTTATGCAAGATACAGTCAATCAACAACCTTACACGAAATGGACAATGGGGTGCCCTCCCATTGTTAATCCTAACATTAATATTTGAAGAATAAAAACTACAGGAATTCTGGACCAAAGTCAGGGAAACAACTCTGAAAACAGTAGTAAAGTTCATGGACTGTAAAGTAATGATGAGCAATATTCACCTCCGGGAAACCCGGGTAAACACATCGGGCAGTATACCTACGTCTGCCGCCAAAAAGCAAAAAAAAAAAAATTTTACGACTACTGAGACAGGGGAGTCTACGGGAAATTTTGACCGGATTTTACTGGGCTTCAAATTGAAGATATCGCTTTACTCCCAAAAGTACACAACCTTGATACTGAATTCTATCAAAAATAACTGATGCTGCAAAATATCTATCATTCCACGAGAAAGACATTATATTTCAAATAAATGCACCAACAGAAAAAAAGTTTATCTATTGACTATTTTCATACCTATCGCAGGGCCGTAAATTAACCTTCAATTTGGAGGATGCAGGAAATTAGACGGGGGCCTGGGCGGCCCCCAGACGCTGAGCACATTTTGTGCACACTGAACACGTTTCGTGCAAAATCCTTGATTCTAGGGCCTTCTAAGATGTTACTTGACTAACTCATTCTAAAAGAAAGATTTGGAATGCTTTTTAAGGGAGGTATCATGTTCTTAGTTATTGGAAACAACATAAATTCTAATGAACTTTAAATTTTAATTTTTTTTGGCTCAAAAGTTGGAGGAGGCAGCTGCCTCCTCCGCCTCCATGTAATTTACGGCCCTGCTATCGTGCATACGTTGAGCGCCAAAATTAAGGACAGTTCAGATTTCGTATTGAACGTTTGCTCTTACACACCGGTTGCCTGTTGGTCAGTTATGATTTACACAAACATGTAATCTGAGGAGCCAAGCACTGCCGAGGAAGCTGCCTGCAGAGACTTTTATGAAAATCCAATCCCCATCCACTGCTGACCTAAGTTATTTACTTACATTAAATCTAGAAAATAATATATTCAAATCAATCATTGAATGTAATAAGTATTCTCCGTCTGTATGCGATATTCACTTACACCAAATCCTCAACGAAATTTTCAACAAATATTCAGAAAAAGCAAAAATTACTTAAGACTATCGCTATGGCGACGATGGATTTTTTATTTCTCATGGAAATGAGATCCTTGATCTTTTTGCTGAAGCCAATGCTCATCATCCATTACTCAAATTCATATACACGTCATTTCCAGGCAAAATATGCATTTTTTGCATACGACGAAATACAAAGCAAAAAGATTCGGCATACGTGTAAATGATCAAATCCTGGATTTTAAAACATACAATATACATGCATTAAACCCATCAACACGTTCCAATATTTTGATTCTAGGAGTGCTCACATTCCTTCTATTTTTAAAGGATTCGTTAAAGGCGATATCATTACTTATTTAAGGCGATATCATTACTTATTTAAGGCGATATGATTACTTATTTAAGAAAAATACGTAACACTACTGTACTTAACATAATTCTGTTTAAATTCAAGAAAATTATCGTTAAACCTTGTAAAGGTACGTGTTCGTACTAAACTGTATGGCGAAGGACGGGTTGATGTTTCTTCATCAATTCTATGGAACTGCGTCCCGCTGGATCTTCGTGTTGAGGGTTCATTAGCTGTTTTTAAAAACAAACATAAAACACATCTTTTTAATCTTTTATGGCTTTCTATGTATTTACTGTTATTTGTTTTTAGTTTGTTTTTCTTGTGTTACCTCAGTTTTAGCATTATTTTATGGCTTTATATGTATTTACTGTTATTTGTTTTTAGTTTGTTTTTCTTGTGTTACCTCAGTTTTAGTATTATTATATGGCTTTCTATGTATTTACTGTTCTTTGTTTTAGTTTGTTTTTATTGTGTTACCTCAGTTATAGTATCATTTTCTATGAGTTTTGGTTTGTATTTATTGTTTTACGCGCTCAATGTTGATTATATATTGTTTAACGCCCTCTTGAGGATATTTCACTCATATGAAGACGTCGCCTTTGTCGGTGAAGGGCTGCATTTTGGCCCATGGTCGGCGCTTACGGCCCTTGAGCAGGGAGGGATCTGTAGTCTCATCCGAAGGACCTCCCCATTTAGTCGCCTCTTACGACAAGCAAGGGGTACTGAGGACCTATTCTAACCCGGATCCCCACAGGCCGCGCTGAAAGTGATAACTTTAATTGAATCTGAAAAACAAGTCACAGTGAAATAAATCAAAATGTACAAAATGACATGCCAGGGACACAGCACTTATGGTGAAAAATAACGCCTCCTTGTTTTTTTGTGGGAGGGGGGGGGGGTGTACAGTGTAATCATATACAACCCTGATCTCTGAAAAATAAAACGGAGATCATCAAAATACTGGTACATCCTTACATAGGATAAGGACTGCAATGTAATTCTCTCCGAATTATCTATTGTGTCATAGAAATGCAAGAAGTTTGGGCGATTTGCCCATTTCCTAACTAATTAGATAATTTGTATCAAACAGATGTTCAAATAGGCTCCTGATGATGGCGAATTCGCAACTGATTAATAAACCTTTATTGAAACTGACGAATCATAAATCTTGTATCACATCGCCAAAGCACTAATTTAGGATCGAGTCAAGTGATTTGAGGTACGTGGCTACATGTAACAGGAACCACTCTTTTTGGAACATTCGGAAGTTTGAAAGCATTAACATGAAATCAAGTTGATTCAAATACAGTTGTTTTGTTTGTGTACATGTATATTTGATTTAGAGTGTTTTATTTTATGTATTTATTCTGCCGCTTTTCATTTGGAAAATATCTATGTACTTCACAGAAAATAAAAATGTTTTCGGACTGTGAAACTTTGAAACATTTTCTTGTTTTTCGCGAGCATACGCTTATAATTGCATTATAGCTAGAATGCATAAAAATGTATACGGTGCATCGTAGTTTTATTTCATCAGAGAGAGCCCGTGGGTCATCTCGGCTGAGATTCGGCTCGGCGGAATATTTGGACTGATGCCTTCACCGAATCTCGGAGCAGTCCTTCATAATTCATGTCTGGAAATTGACTTTCAGCTTCGACTGGTTCTAGCAATTAATGTGCACTTAGTGACACCGCTGGTCGGTTCAAATAAGTTAGTTAACTATTAAACCAACTCTATATAACTATTATCGCAATTCACCTTTGAATTAGAACGCTTTACCCGATATAGTATTGCGTTGTGTGACGACACAATTGAACGAGACGATTGAACAATTTGAATGACATGTTTGATGTAATACAGCAAGAGTTTTCATTGGCCGATTACAGCCCGCCCACTTTCTCGAGCGGATTCAGTGCAGCTGGAGAACTGTACATAGCTCTCTGAAAAGATCCACCTCTAATAAAAACCTTCGATTTACGGGTCACAAAAAGCTGCGGACGGTTGAGGCCTGAAATCGGTGTATTCTTGTGTTGCTGTCTCATAAACTCAATATAAAACAATCTTAACATATTTTCCTACTATATACTTGCGTCCAAACATACCTTCAAATATTCATTAAAGCCACACACCACCCGAAAACTCTCAGCTTCAAATGGTTTCGTTTGTTGACGTAGCCATGTTACATGTAGGTAGCCGGTCTATTCGAACTCTTGCTATTGGTATCTATTCATAAAATCGGTTGTAAGTTATGTATTCGCTCTTCATTTATTATCAACACGAATAATTAATAGAAATTAAAACATTTTAGTACCAGTTTTTGTAAAGGTAAAATAAGCTCTAGATGAACGAAAATGCTACATAAGGACATTAGATGGAGACCGGCCGGCGCTGCCGCTCATGACTAATGAAAGCTGCACTGCCGTGAGTTTAGCTAATTGAATAATTATCATTTAATAGGACTGGGGTGGTATATTATTTAAACAATTTAGCTAAAATATTTGTGGGGTATTAGTACACATCTAGACGCTATTGTGCCAATATGGAAATGAACCGGGATTCGGCTACCTAACATGGCTACGTCTACGAACGAAATCATCAAAAGCTGTGATCGAAATTTTGGGTCGTATGGGGTTTTAATAAATATTTGAAGGTATGTTTGGACACAAGTATAGTAGGAAAATATGTTAGGATTTTTTTTATATTAAATTTATGAGACAGCAACAAAGAATACAACTTTTTCTCTTTCTTCCTTTGAAGTTTTTTTTTCCATCTAGCATCTGGCCGTCATGTTTTCAAATGCTGACTACTCCCGTATAAGGGAATTTGGGCGGACTTATACATATGGACCAATGGGAGTTTCTGTTGCATTTCGCAATTGTATTACAAACAGATTCAATTGTGTCGTCACACAACGCAATACTATATCGGCCAAAGCGTTCTAATTCAAAGGTGAATTGCGATAATGCTGCATTACTTACCGTCTAAGTATGTAAAGTCCATAAAATAAACTATCACCAAATTTTCCGTTCAAATGATAGTTTCATGGCGCAAGATTTTATCACCCAAAATTGAAGAGTTCCTATGCTTTTTTAACGCGATATACAAGTAGATATTTTGAGATACTACGTGTACGTATCAGCAATTAAGCCCATTTTGGGCCCAAACTCTGTGATAGCATAAATATAGAAAGGGGTCTAACTCTGTGATAGCATAAATATAGAAAGGGGTCTAACTCTGTGATACCCTAAATATAGAAAGGGGTCTAACTCTGACCCTGTAAGAAGTAAGTAGCATATATTTGATTTGAAATTTTAATTGATGGGTCCGAAATATTCCACACTAGTCTGACATTCGCTGCTGCCATTGGCGAGAAACCACCCGGTGACCTGGACCATTAAAAGTCCGAGTAAAAATAAACAGGTGAAATCGAGAGAACGATGGTGTATATCTCTTTAGGTCACCTGAATCATTCAGGTGACCTATTGCTATCTGTTTTTGTCCGGCGTCGTGCGTTAACATTTGAACATTTTCAGCTTCTTCTCTGAAACCCCTGAACCAATTTTGGCATATAGCATCTGTGGGTGAAGGGGAACAAAAATTGTGAAATTCGTGGTCCCTGCCCCCCTGGGGCCTGAGGGGTGGGGCAAAAACCATCAAAATGAGTGTAATTTTAAAAAATCTTCTTCTTTACTCCTGGACATCAAGAAGCCAAACTGTGGGCATAATTATAATGAGCATTGAGCCCTCTACCAAAATTGTGAAATTCATGGCCCCTGGGGCAGGGGTTCTTGTGTTAGGGTGGGGCTCTATTGGTCATATAGTGAAAATGTAGAAATTCTTTGAAAATCTTCTCTGTCTCTGGGTATTAAGTAGACAAACTAATAGCATGGTAATGATGAGCAAGGATGCCTCTTTATACCCCCCGCAACAAGTTGTGGGGGGGTATACTGGAATCGAGTTGTCCGTCTGTCCGTCCGTCTGTAGACGCAATGGTTTCCGGGCTCTAAAGCATTATCCTTTCCACCTACCGTCACCATATCATATATATGGACTACCCATGGGATGAAGATGTTCCCTATCGATTTTGGGGTCAAAAGGTCAAAGGTCAAGCACACTGGACATCGAAGTAGCAATAGGGTTTTCGGGCTCTAAAATGTTATCCTTTCCACCTACAGTCACCATATCATACATATGGACTACCCATAGGATGAAGATGTTCAATATCGATTTTAGGGTCAAAAGGTCAAAGGTCAAGCGCACTGGACATTGAAGTAGCAATATGGTTTCCGGGCTCTAAAGCGTTATCCTTTCCACCTACAGTCACCGTATCAAACATATGGACTACCCATGGGATGAAGATGTTCCCTATCGATTTTGGGGTCAAAAGGTCAAAGGTCACGCGCACTGGACATTGAAGTAGCAATATGGTTTCCGGGCTCTAAAGCGTTATCCTTTCCACCTACAGTCACCATATCATATATATGGACTACTAATGGGATGAAGATGATCCCTATCGATTTTGGGGTCAAAAGGTCAAAGGTCACGCGCACTGGACATTGAAGTAGCAATATGGTTTCCGGGCTCTAAAGCGTTATCCTTTCCACCTACAGTCACCATATCATACATATGGACTACCCATGGGATGAAGATGTTCCCTATCGACTTTGGGGTCAAAAGGTCAAAGGTCATGCGCACTGGACATCGAAGTAGCAACACTCAGAAAAGAGGTAGTTTATATCTATTACCAACACCCTTTGGGAGATTGGGGTAAGCGGGGGGTATTCTTAGTGAGCATTGCTCACAGTACCTCTTGTCAAAAATTGTGAAATTCATGGCCCCTGGATCAGGGGTTCTGGTGCTAGGGTGGGGCTCTATAAGTCATATAGTGAAAATGCATTATTTCTTTGAAAATCTTCTTCTCTGTCCTTGGGTATTAAGTAGACAAACCAATAGCATGATTATGATGAGCAAGGATGCCTCTTTCAAAATTGTGAAATTTATGGCCCCTGGGTCAGGGGTTCTGGTATTAGGGTGGGGCCCTATTGATCATATAGTGAAAATGCATTTTATTTCTTTGAAAATCTTCTCCTCTGCTGCTGGGTATTAAGTAGACAAACTAATAGTATGATAATGATGATCAAGGATGCTTCTTTCAAAACTGAAATTTATGGCCCCTGGGTCAGGGGTTCTGGTGCAAAGGCGGGGCTGACCACATAGCTATTCAATGTTTCTTCCATCCAAAAGTAAAATTCTTATATTTAAACACAAACCTAATTCAAACATTGGAAGGTTGTTACATGATACTCAGGTGACCTATAAGGCCCCTGGGCCTCTTGTTTATTTTAAAAACCTGTGGCTTGAAATTTGGCATGCAAGTCGTTGAAACATTAATCTATGCAAGGAGACCGGCAAATAACGCATATCGCACATAGTTTCTGATTTGCTAGGCATTTGAAGCGAATGGGTCGTTGTGGTTTTTTTTATCTGGGTCAGAGTTAGACCCCTTTCTATATTGATGATATCACAGAGTTCGGGCCCACAACGGGCTTAGCCCCTGTGGATCATCGAATATGTAAGTTGAAAAAGGAAACAATTCCAAGACAGAGAATATTCTAAATCCACGAAACTACCAAGCTAGGGTTTAATGTAGAAAACTTCGATTAATATTTGTGTTAAAATTGGCGATGAGCTGCTCCAATAGTATTGTCATAGATTATAGTGTTATGGCTATCCTCGCTGTATACACGTATCAACACTTCGCGCAATTTACGTCTCTTGTATTTCCCTATGTTGACCTTTGTAATTTTCTGATCTGTAGCTTTGACATTTGTTTTATAAACCTTCCGATTGCAGTCACTACAATGATAATGCCCCAGGGTGGGGCAACCAATAAACTTGCATGAAAATTTAATAATTAGCTATAATTCACAGTAGTGACATCTTACATTGTGTAGACTTGGCTTTTCACAGATCGACTTTTGGCTAAACCTGCACAGGGACGTAACTGGCGGTGAAATGTTGAAACGTTGTTGTTCTATTGATAGATTATAAAGATATTGATCGCTGTTGTCATCGTGTTCACAGGGACGTAACTGGCGGTGAAATGTTGTTCTATTGATAGATTATAAAGATGTTGATCGCTGTTGTTCTATTGATAGATTATAAAGATGTTGATCGCTATTGTTCTATTGATAGATTATAAAGATGTTGATCGTTGTTGTTCTATTGATAGATTATAAAGATGTTGATCGTTGTTCTATTGATAGATAATAAAGATGTTGATCGCTGTTGTTCTATTGATAGATTATAAAGATGTTGATCGCTGTTGTCATCGTGTTCCTGGTGTGCTGGGGACCAAAACTGATATTTGACGTCATCAGCAAAATGACGCCAGAAATTCTTTTCCATGATGAAGTATTCAAACTCAAGGTTAGTCTTTGGGATCATGATTAAATATGTATTGAATGAATTCCGTTTGCAACGAATTGCAGGGAACCTAGAAAATAATCTAATATTATGTCATTCGTTGCACACGTTGGTGCATGCATCCATATTATTACATGTACCAATGATTGGAAATAGGTGCTGCTTCCACCGGAAAAGCTAGAGGCACGCTTAATTCTAAGCCTTGACGTATGAAATTAAAGATTACAGAAACATTTTTTTTTTCCACATATTATTGCCTATCATATTATTTTTTTTATTATGATAGGATACTTTTGCATAACACATTAATTCCACAATTGGAAAAAAAAATCACAAATAATGCTCATCATCCACGTACCGTTCAATGTTTATTTATATCGGTATTGATAGTTATTTCAAAACAAATGACTCTAAATTTTAAGACTGGATCAGTAAATAGACATACTCTTCAATGTTTTCTGTTGTTGTAGAATATCTACAATATTCCTGGACAACCTCTTTTTATATTCTGTCTTTAGACTGGACATGTTAAGGTACAGCGATGTCTGTACATCCGTGAGGTCGGGATTTTCTGTTTCTATTTTCATTTCTCTGTAAGCTGAAACTTGCTGTGTACCCTCGTTGTGGGTCGCTCTAGATCATTTTCTACCTCTTTCTTACCTCTGATATATCTCTCTTGCAATTTCGGGAATTTTTTTCCATTATTTGAAATTTAATATTATATGGAGGGTACATGACTTCTCTCATTTCTGAAGAAAGAAAAAGTTTTTTTGTGTTTTATTTTTGTCAGTTTTGAGGAAATATTACAAAGAGAAAACATTATTTGTCCTTCTAACTCCTTCCAGTTTTCAAGTGAGGACCTTACTTTACAGAGTGTGTGTATGGGTATCAGACTCATTATTTCTTTTTCAATTTTTGAGGAAATATGACAAAATAAATAATGTCATGGGTTGTCAACTCCTCTCACAGTTTCGATACTACATTCATTAGAGTTCTACAACCCATGGCTAAAAAAACTTCCATAATAAGCTCGTGACGGGCACATTATGTACTTTTCCCGGTTTTCTATTTTACCAGACACATAAATGAGATGGACTGCTGACTTGTGACGTCATCCTTACATTTCAATTGGAAGTATCTCCTTTCCGATTGTAGCGCCCTCACCGGGGAGCATAGAAGTATTAATGACGTGCACAGAAAACACTTTTCTGTGGTAATTCTCAATGGAAAGGGAAGGAGCGGGGGAATTACATACAATCGGGCTTTGGGGGGTCAAGGTTTATTGTCTTTATTGAGCAGGAAAAAAACCATACAGACGTTTAGATGGAGTAGTATATTGTTGAAATTGCAGCTGATTGTTGTAAATTTTGAAAGAATTGCTGAACTGGTGATGAGAGTTTCCAGACACACACACACACACACACACACACACACACACACACACATATATATATATATATATATCCATCCGTTGTCAACCTTGAGTCTTGACAGTATTCAATCCTTTCTGTTATTTTGTGCATAGCGCATCGCTTACATTTGATTGATTGATTGATGTTTTCCGCCACACTCAACAAATTTTCAGTTATGTGGTAGCGCCCAGTTTTTATTTGTGGATTGATTGATTGATTGAATGTTGTTTTATGTCCATCTCGAGAATATTTCACTCATATGGAGACGTCACCACTGCCGGTGAAGGGCTGCAAAATTTAGGCCTATACTCGGTGCCTATGGCCATTGAACAGGGAGGGATCTTTATCGTGCCACGGGACCTCGGTTTTTGCGGTCTCATCCGAAGGACCGCCCCATTAAGTCGCCTCTTACGACAAGCAAGGGAGTACTGAGGACCTATTATAACCCGGATCCCCACGGGACTTATTGGTGGAAGAGAGAACCCAGATACCATGTACATTGGAAGAGACCACCGACCTTCCGAAAGCTTGCATTTGAGCTGCTCAAATAATATGCTGACATTGTGACAACTTTTAAAATCAGTTGTTAGAATTTTGATTTATGAAAAGAAAAAACTAGTGACATATAACACTCTTTTCCCTGTTTTACCTCTCTCGTGATAAAAAAAAAAAAAGAGCGGTAGATGCAAGGTGAAGATAACGAACAGTGATCAATCTCATAACTCCTACAAGCAATACAAAAAGATAGTTGGGCAAACACGGACCCCTGGGCACACCAGAGGTGGGATCAGGTGCCTAGGAGGAGTAAGCATCCCCTGTTGACCGGTCACACCCGCCGTGAGCCCCATATCCTGATCAGGTAAACGGAGTTATCCGCAGTCAAATCAGTGTGCCAAGAACGGCTTAACAATCGGTATGAAACACGTCAGACAGCATTTGACCCAATGCGAGGTTGTATTGACGAACTAGATCGTTATAACGACTATAGAATTTGTGAAATGCTGACTTCAATCGAGACTGTTGAAATCCCTGTACCATCAACTTGTTTGTCAGTAGCTTACCTCGATTTAAAAACTGACTATACCCAGAACAAGCTCTTGCATATCGAATCAGTTGAGATATATAAACACCATATGCAGGTGATAATGGAATATTGCTATATAAATGTGGGAAGTTGACGATGGAGAAGCTGAAATCATCCCGTTTGTCATACAGTTGAGTTGTCAGTTTGCCGTTAATGTCTACTTTCAATAAAATATCTAAGTATGAAGCAGAAGTCGACGACTCTGTGGTGTCCTTTATTTCGAGCTCACAGGGATATATCAAATCAACATATGAATGAAAGCTATCATTGTTAATAGACAAAACGTCATCGATATATCTAAATGTCGAATTGAAGGTCACAGCGAGAGATTTTTTCTTCTCACGTAGAAGTTTTTGAATAAATTCTGCTTCATATGAATATAAAAACAGGTCAGCTAACAAAGGAGCACAATTCGTGCCCATGGGAATTCCAACAGACTGTTGGAAGACCTGATCACCAAAGACCACGAAGATATTGTAGATGTTGTAACAACTTTATGAAGATTATTTAATGAATACAAAATGAACAAACATTTGGGAATATTCATATTTATTCCATGTTAAAATCATTGATACATGAGTAATACGACATGTGAAACAGAAAATAGACATGTGCACATGTGAAACAGAAAATAGACACGTGCACATGCGATGCAGGCAGTAATGGCTGACTCAGTGAGGACAGCTACCTTTTGTTTACATAACATTGGTATTTTCTCCAGCCGGACACTTTTTCGGTTAATGAAGAATTTCATCAAGACCATATCAGTTGGTTTAAAAGTTTATTGTACATCGACGACACAAACACAATCGCTATACAAACTTGTATTACCGAAAGAGTTTCTTGTAGCTTTCTATACATCGCGGTGAGGGCGCTGTTAAACTAAGAAACACGTGTTCCCGCCATTGAGTCGGCAGTCGCTCTCATTTACGTCTCTGGTCTTACGTGTACGTACGCATACTAAAATCATCAATTACTAAGAAGTAAAGACGACGAAAGGGCGAAGGACTGATTTTAGTTTCACTCACTTGTTCGTCGCCTAGCCTTAAACGCAAAGTAGCGAAAATCAAGCGACCTGATCAGAACACCATTATATACACTGTATGATATTAATATTATAATTATCGTGATATATTTCAATTATGAAACAAGTCAAAATATTACATTATTTTCGAAGAAATAATCTTTCCCTTCGCCGTAAGTACATTACCAGACATGTAGCAGCTTAAAACACAAAAATCAATATATGCACCCAGGGGTACATGAGCCGAGTTGCATGGGATACATTGTAAAGTCAGGAATGATTTGACATATTTATAATTGTGAATTTTCGGATTTAAACTTTTAAAGTTATCATGCAGATCCAGATATTTCTAAAATTTTCAATCTTTTTTCAGAACTTTGACCTTGACCTTTTTTCTCCAAAATCAATAGGGGGTCTTCCTAACCTGCTATCCAACAATTTAACCAAGTTTCATTTGATTCAGTTTTAAACTTTTCGAGTTACTGTCCAGAAACCATATTTGTCTGAAGTTTTCAATCTATTTTCGGTCACTGTGACCTTGACCTTTGACTTTTTTTCTCCAAAATCACTAGGGGCCTTGCTGTGCTGGTATCCAACAATATATACAAGTTTCATGTGATTCAAATTAAAAAATTTCGAGTTATCCTCCTGAAACCAAAATTTTTTTGGAATTTTAAATCTATTTCGGTTACTGTAACCTTGACCTTTGACCTATTTTCTCCAAAATCAATAGGGGTATTCCTTACCTGTTACATAACAATATCTTTAAGTATCATTTGATTCGGATTTAAACAGTTATCATCCGGAAACCAAATTTTTCTGAAATTTCATTCTATTTTCGGTCACTGTGATCTTGACCTTTGACCATTTTTCTCCAAAATTAATAGGGGTATTCCTTACCTGGTACCCAACAATATATCAAAGTTTTATTTGATTAGATTGTAAACTTTTCGAGTTATCATCCGGAAACCAATTGTTGACGCCCAACCGCTCGCCCGCCCGCATCACCAAACCAATAGCCGAGTTCAACTTCGTTGCAACTCGGCTAAAAATAGGGAAACATCTGAGTAGAATTGGACTGCATTTAATTCAACCACCCAAATATAGAGTACATAGATATATACACACACAAAAAAAAAAAACAACCAAAAAAACCAAGCACATTACAGGTCAACTTCTTTTTAGAAACATTTCAATATTTTTCGCCTACAAGTATCCGCAATGTCTCGAACTCTGGCTCCAATCCATTCGCAAAGTCCATTATTTTATGAAGACCATAGTTCTTCATATTGTTGTGCTTGATCTCCACAACGCTTCATTGCAGAACCCTTTCACTCTGGTATAGGAAAGGGGTTTCATACAATTATATTTATATTACAAATCGCATTTTCCTCTATGAACCAACCAATTTCAGCGCGCAACACAATCCGTTCACATTGACTATGAACAGATTATGAACTAGCTTAAAGCACGCGACTGAGAGAGCGTAATGAAATGAAAAAAATAGAACAACTGTTACAAAAATCTCGCAAGTCACACCTTTGGATTAAGATTGTAAACTTACGTGGATTATCATCCTAATCTTGCAGTCTCCTACCCCCAAAATACAGTGCACCTTGCAATGTTGATAAAATGCAGGGTGAGACGAAATGTGACGTCAGGTCTGTGTGTTGACATATGTCACAATAACAACTGTGACAGAGGTTAGGAGTTCGTTTTATGCAACAAAATAGAAGCAATCTAAACAAAGGTTGATATAGTAAATGAATATAAATATAAGAAATGAACATCACTTTTGAGCTGTTCATGGTCTATATGAACGGATTTGGATTTGAGGCAAATTCTCTGTGAATCGCTAGCGCGATAAACCTGACGTCACATTTCGTCTCACCCTGCATTTTATCAACATTGCACTGTATTTTGGGGGTAGGAGACTGCAAGATTAGGATGATAATCCACGTAAGTTTACAATCTTTATGCATTGAGGGAAAAGATGGAGAAAGATGTAACATCAATGTGACCAATGTCATTATTGTATATGATACAAAAATAATGACAGGCACTGCTATGCTGATGTACCAGTAGGAAAGTTAACATACCCTTGCACATGAAAAAAGCTATAAAACACTCCTCTTTGATCCGTTGTAAATTGTAGGAAAATATTAGATCCCTGAGTCAGAACAATGTGTACAATGAAGTATTGTAAAGTAAAATTCCAAGTCCATCGGAAAAGCCATATAGTAATAGTAGGAGAAGTGTTCACAAGATATCTTACATCGGATAAGCCATATAGTAATAGTAGGAGAAGTGTTCACAAGATATCTTACATCGGATAAGCCATGTAGTAATAGTAGGAGAAGTGTTCACAAGATATGTTACATCAGATAAGCCATATAGTAATAGTAGAAGTGTTCACAAGCTATTTTACATCCTCCACCCCTCTTAGATCCACAATGACTTTTAAGAAAATAATTGGATTCTCATGCCCCTACAATATGCGCATCTAAAAATGACAATGAAACATTGTACAAAGTTTCAAGTCTATAAGATACATCATATAGGGTGGGAAGGAAGATTTTGTGACAGACGGACGGACGGACTGACACAGACAGAAAGTACAAAAACAATATGCCTATCCCTGGAAAAGGGGAGACACACTAATGCATAATCATTGATGATAAATATTGGTCTTATCAAATCCATTTTCGGTAGGATGTCAACAGCTATTTAATAGGTTCCTTTTTTCTTCACAAGCTTAGCTAACCCACGTTCAGATCCCTCTAATATGTTTGTTACAAAGTGATTATCGGTTAGGTCTGCCATCGAACCTGATAATGAGCCAATCAGATTCCATAAAACGAAGTCCATTTGCAGAATCCCCACTGACATTCCCATGATGCTCCCGTAAAATAACCAGATCAAGTTTATTATCAGCATAAACTGCTGGAAAAGCAGCAAATCAGCCGCTGAAATTTTATATATTCTCAACTATTTCCAAGGAAACACGAGGAAATTGCAATATCAGATATTTTATTTAATATTGGAAACAAAAGATTTGAATACCAGGAGTCGTATGCATAAAAATTCTAAGAATTTTCTTAAGTATATACTTAAATTTCTTAAGTATATATTTAGCTAAGTAAGATTCTTAAGTTCCGTTGCATAAAACCTCTAAGCAACATGCTTAGTTGTTTTTAGCTAAGTACATCGCAATATGCTTAAGTTTATCGTTGCTATGTCAAACGTCATTTCCGCTTTCACTTTACCGTAAACACAGATTGCATGGAGTTGAACATTTTCTTGATAAGTCTCTCTTGTATCGCTAATAAATGATGGAATACTATAATTTTTTGTGTTATGCAAGGTTAATAAAATAAATAGACCAAAAATCAAATGTCGTTTTATATGACGTTATATCCGATTTCATCGTCTGCATCTGCATTGATCTTTGAAAATATGGCAGAAAGAGAAGGTGTTGAGAGTCAGTCATTACAGACAACTAAGAAAAGAAAACCGAATTGGACAGCAGATGAATGCTTGTTTTTAAGCAAGTGTGTAGAAGAACATAAAAGTATCCTTCGAGCTAAATTCGGAACGGGGGTTACGACATTAAAGAAACGGGAGATTTGGAGGAAAATCACAGATGCCATCAATGCCTCTTCCTCCACCAAGCGAACGGTGGAGGAGGTTGAGAAGAAATGGCACAATATACAGATGAAGGGGAAAGCAGAGCTGGCAGACGCACGACGTAGTGTGAAACAAACGGGTAAACGAATATATATTAAATCTATATAGTATATATATAGTATGCATTTCAAATTTGCTTGAAAAACAATACACGAACAAGACAGGCATTAAATCCATTCCCCGTAATGTGCTGATGATGAACTATATTTCTTTACTATCGCATTTATAAATAAATAGAGACCTAGGCACTCGAGGGTAGCCTAATTGTATGTTATCTTACCGTACCATCTAGTATGTAGCCAAACAGGCCCAATATCATATGTTGTTTCTGTATTCAGCAATCAAATCCTCAACAAATTCGAATATCGCAGTCTGCACAAAGTTATACACAGTAAACAAAATGTCGAAATATGCATCGTCACGTCATTGACTGAAATGACGTAATATTATTCAAAGGTTATGTCCCTTTTTTGCCCCCCCCCCCCTTCCGGTCATGAATAGATCCTTATAAATCATGAAAAAGTAAGTGTGGAAAGTTAGCTTACATAGGTGACGTATAAGCCATTGCTATTTTGAGAAATTTTTAATTTAACTTAATGACAGAAAAATATGAATAATGTAAAACCTTTGATCGATATGACCCTTCTAAATAAATATAATGTGCATGCATAAAGTACAGGGATAACCCACGGAAGCTCGAAATTGATTTGCAATGGGACCCTTTGATGCACGGATATTGGCACTATGGGATCGAACTCGGGTCACAACTGTTACTGTAGAAGCGAGAGCGCTAACTCCGCCCTACCCGGACACCTGCTTTTTTAACTATGAAATCTCTAAATTATGACAGAAGTTCAGAATGAGAATAGATCTACCTTGATTTAATTTACCTAATGACTAATTAAAAAAACAACCTTGGTGATTTCATCTTAAATTTGATAGAATAAGTAAGACTTTGTAATGTAGAAATAAATATAGGATGTCCCATGGTTTGTGGTTTGATTTGAATTATGTTCAACAAGCTGTGTTTTCTAGATTATACAGAAAATACATAATTATTATGATGTGTGATTTTTTTTTCAATAACTACCCACCCAAAGCTGGCCCTATCTATGCAATACAGCCACTTAAAAAGGAATTTTTCAAACAATTTTTCATCATCTAATTATTACCAGGGCGGATCGAAGAATTTTGAAAGGGGGGGGGGTACAATTAATTCTGGTTTTCAAAATTGGGGGTACATCTTAAAGATGCGTAGTTTATACTTTTCTTTATCAAAATCATGTGACGAAAGGGGGGGGGGGTCTAACTCCCGGATCCCCTCTGGATCCGCCACTGATTACAAACTTCAGACAGTCTTTGATTCCTTGATGCATTTAAGTATGAATTATTTTCTTTTATTTCTAAAGAATATATACTTGCATTAATTTCGAAATTACACATAATAGCCTAGTTTAACATTTTTTTATACTAGCAAGTATTCTTCTATCCCAACATTCGAACGCATCAATTACCCCCCCCCCCCCCCCCCCCCCCCCCCCCCCCCCCCATTAGGCAACCGGACCAAGCTGCTACCATCTCTATGTGCAATATCGATTGATAGATATATTATAGGATTGAACATTCTTTTTAAAGAATTTATCGATGTGTAAACTCTGGACATTTTACTCACAAACGGAGTAAAAGTGCAAGGCACTTTTATGTTAAGTTTGTGTGTAAAATGTTCAGAATTTACACATAATAAATTCTTCCAAAAAAAAATATGTTTGATTCCCTGTATTATCAATTTCAAAAATTTGAATAGTTTTCCCGCACTGTGTTATTTGTTTTCAGGCGAGTGCATGTACGTATGCATAGCGTTTTTGGATTTATTGATGTGTAAATTCACGATTAGATTTGTTTTTGTCCAATCAAAACAATTGTAATAAATAACATTAGAATTATACTACATTATTTATCATTACTTGTTTTGGCACCAGCGTATTTCGTTTAATTTTGTAGGCGGTGGACCAGCGGGAAAACCTTTAACGCCATTAGCAGAAGCAGTTGGGAGTGTTATTGGTACCAACAATATAAGTATCAGTGGGATCCCTGGTACAGTTGACACAACATATCTAATGCTCGACAGACCAAAGATCAGCACGGAAACCACAGCGAGTACGATGTATGTTCAGGAATTTTATACACCATTTCTTAATTCTTGGATTGAAAATTGAAAAAAAAACAAAAACTTATCAATGTATAAGAATTCGATTCCTTTTATTTCAGTGAATCAGATGGCTTTGTGACTCAAGATCTCCATGTCATCAGCACCAGTGAATCTGGAGATGGGCAGCAACAAATAAACTTTGTTACTGTCCCACAGCCAAACGCATGTCCTACCAATGTTTGCACCCACACCGTAATTGACCCGCATCTGCAAAAGCAGAAGCTAGAACTAGAAATTGAGAATCTCACCCTCCGAAACAAGTTTATACGACTTCAGATTGAAAGAATTGAAGGAGTAGATACAAATAGTGAATTATAAGCGCTTTGACACGAATTTACTCACATTTAGTAATTATCAAATAGTTCTATAATCTTGAATTAAATAATGTTGCCAGTACTTTTTTGATTATTTGTATCTTTTCATTTACTGTTACGCAGTGACCACATACCTGTTTACATAAAATGAGCAGAAACAATGTGGTTTCTGTAAGCTCGACCATCTGTACCCTGGATATCTGCAACTATGTGGTCATTGGCATTTCCATTGTCATTGTAAGCATCTGCGTTGTCATCATCGTCAGGGAGGGGCAGATTGAACATTTTTGCGATGTTATGTAAAACTCCGCATGCTATGATGACATTGCTGGCACGTTGAGGATGCTGACGTATTTCTCCATGAAGAACATGGAACCGTCTTTTTAAGTGACCAATTGTTCTCTCAACAAGGGTGCGAGTGCACTTATGCGACCTTTTAAAAATGAAGATATACTTTGAGAAAAATAATTGGGGGGGGGGGGGTGTCAGAGATGTGTGTTACATTCATATATAGATAGAGAAGAAAGAGAGATGTGTGTGAATGAAAATATGCAGTTCCAAAGTATATCCACATGAAGATGGATATTAGAATCCAGAATGCGTTAGTGTTTTGAATATACTTTTGAGCTGTATATTTTCTTTCTTTCTTTTTTTTAATCTATTATTTTTGTACTCTATGTTAGTCCCTAAGCCATGTTTTTTCTAAAGTTTTAAAGATACACGCATGTCAACAACAAAAATTCGACTTGTATCTTTCGTAATAGTTAACATGAATGATATCTATGTTTGTTATGCAGAATGGGGAGAGCGAATTTAAACTGGGTCGAAATGCCTCGGTACCGTTTACCGAAAGCAGCAACCCCAACAATTTGGATGAACAGCAGCGTCCTCGTCATGATGGGTGTGCTGCTAGAGAATATGAGAATATTTCTCGTAATATAAGCGATAAGTGTTTATTTTTCAAAGTGCTCCGATATATATTAGGCCCTAATTTCCTTACCTGTTGTACCGTGACTGTGGACCAGCTTGTGGATTTAAAAAAGGTGTCAGCAGCCAGTCTTTCCCAGGATAACCGCTATCACCGAGAAGATGGCATTTCACGGGCAATAAACGTCGTTGAAAGAGTTGAAATAGACCACTCTCCCTCAGTATTCTGGCATCGTGAGTCGCTCCCGGCCAGCTTGCCACGATGTCTAAAATCTTATAACTGGCATCACATACAATCTGTACATTTATACTGTGAAAGTTTTTCCGGTTGACATACTCCACTTCGTGTTCACTGGGAGCTATAATTCGCACATGAGTTCCATCAATCGCCCCAACCACACCAGGGAAACCAGCAATGGCAAAAAAGTCAACCTGGTGCTTTCGAATAGTTCCTGGGTCCATTGGAAAGGAAACGAATCGCTTGACAATATTTGGTTGAACAAGAGCGGTAGTAACTCTTTGAATTATTCTTGAAACCGTTGACTGGTGAAGACCAAAGTTGTCACCACTACATAGCTGCATCTTACCTGTAGCATAGTATCTCAAGGCAACCATGACTTGCACAATTGCAGGTACACTGTGATTTCTGTTGGTCAAAGGCATAATGTCATTTTGAATTAAATCTGTTATAAATTCAATTCCTTCCTGATCAAATCTAAATCTGTGCTGCAGTTCTGCTGCTGTCATTGATTCTAAGGGATTAATTCGTGGTTTGAATGTTCTCTGTTTTCTGTCAGCCATTTTGTT
Source organism: Ostrea edulis (assembly GCF_947568905.1). Taxonomy (NCBI): domain Eukaryota; kingdom Metazoa; phylum Mollusca; class Bivalvia; order Ostreida; family Ostreidae; genus Ostrea; species Ostrea edulis. The sequence continues at coordinate 40,873,663 of NC_079167.1, forward strand.
CTTGCTAAGCAATATGCTTAAGAACTTAAGACAAGTAAAGACCATGCTTAACTTTAAGCATATACTAAGCATATACTTAAGAGTTAAGAAGTTTTATGCAATCTGCTAAGCAATATGCTAAGTAAAATCTCAACCTGCTAAGCAAGAAATTCATACTTAAGTATATGCTTAAGGACTTAAGAATGTTTATGCATACGACTCCTGGTACTCACTTAATTTAAAAAAAAAAACCATTTATTTAATACTATCATTTATATTAGAACACTTGCGTGGTTTTCAAAAATTATGAATGTATGAAATATAACTCAAACATGTAAATTTACTAATGCATTATGGAAGTTTTAGGAGCAATATAACAAACACATTATTTGAAGAAAAAAACTATCAACGTTATATAAATGCAGGTGTTTAGAAATTCAAATGTGATTGATATACATGTATCTGTTTATTGAATGAAAGCGAAAGAATTTCAACTTTTTAAACACATAAAAAATATAATCATGAGATTTTGTATGAATTGTGCTTTTTATAGGTTTTTATTCAAGTTTCTGGTCTATTTGGGGTGGTTCTCACTGGCGGATTAAGGTGGGCCTTGGGGGCGCATATGGCGTGTAAAACTTGAATCACATGTTTTTGAATATGAATGATAAGTTTAGAATATGAATAACAATTTATTGAATAAGAATGACATGTTTTTGAATATGAATAACACGATTTAGAATAAAAATAACATGTTTTTGAATATGAATGATAAAATTATCGAATATGAATAAAAACTTTTCGAATATGAATGATATGCTTTAGAATATAAATTACAAGTTTTCGAATATGAATAACAAGATTATTATAATAGTGCAACGTTTTACACGCCATAGGCGCATGCCCTTTCCATAATTTTTTTTCCTTCAAATTTTAATGCAATATGTGTCTTATCAGAATACAGTTTTAAATTCACAATTTGTACGGAGTAGATGCTTAAGAAATTATATTATACATAACGCGCTTCGTGAAATATGCCGACACAATAATTATCAATGAAACCTGAACCGTCATAAAACAGTGAGATTAAAAATTCGATGTGAAGGAAATGGCATGTTTTGGTGATATTCTATTTCTTAATGATCGACAATATTTCAGCGACGTAACATCAACGGTAGCACAAAAGACCAGGCTTATACAGCACAAAGCCCGGGCCTATACAGCAAAAAAGTCCGAGGCTACACAGCACAAAGCCCGGGCCTACACAGCACAAAAGCGCGGGCCTGTACAGCACAAAAGCCCGGGCTTACCGGTACACATAATTTCACACACACAGAATGCATATCTCTTTACTTTCTGGTTAGGGTCACTTTGGTATGCTATATCGATTCACCGTAACATTAAAGTATCGGTACTAGGTTGCATCCTTTGAGTTTCCGTCCGCCAGGATCAAATACACAGTCCAAGGCGACCCATGTTTCTTCAATGAACGACGAGTTCGCCATAACTTCTATGTAAGGGTACAGAGTCCCAACAAAAGTAAAGTTCAATTATTGTTCATGAATATTCAATTGTTGGGGTTTTTTTTGTACATTGGCTTTATTCTTAATTTTCATTTGAAATTTTTGACTAGGCTAAAATCAGGGCATTAAAACGTTTCCTCAAGTCTGAATCAATATGAAGATAAAACGGCCATTTTATGGCATTTCAGAATGTTTAAATCCCTGTTCAGACCCCTTGCCGCTTTGGTGCCTACACTTCCATTCATCATTTGTTACGCCCCTCTATTTATATATACATGTTTTTGCCTATGATATAGTGTTACCAATTGTAATGATAACATTTCCTCATGAATACACTGCAGTTATGAATAATACGTCTGTTTTGTGGGAATTCTGATAGAAATGAAAGTAGAATGTCAAAATAATAAAACACAAAGCTTCACGTCAACATGTTTTGTATAATTTTGAGTCAACACTCATTAAGTTTTGTTTTTCCAGGCACAGTGGTTCTTGAGAAGATTCTTAAATAATGTCACCATAGTTTCACTATTCTTTAATTGTTTCCCCCTTTGAAAAGGGTAAGACCCATGTCACCATATTTTCACTATTCTTTAATTGTTCCCCCTTTGAAAAGGGCATGACCTATCATTTGTATAGTTAATTATTCTGAATCCTCTTCACCAAAGGATGATTTATTTGGTTGATACTGGCCCTGTACAGTTCGGGAGAAGACATCACACCGTCTGTTCCGGTTTTGATGAGATGTGCATATGGTAGATGTTACGAATAAATAGGTTGATGCCTTCCTGTCAAGCTGTTAATTGCACAAATGCGAAGGGGAGATGTGAAAAGTGGGGTTTTTTTTCTCGAAATTTCTGACCCAACCAAGTAAGTCATCTGAAAAGAAAAGACTATATGTAAACTGTGGATCCGTCATTTGCTTAATGACAAATTAAAGTTCGCGACATTTGAATGAGGAAACATGTACCGTCTGCCTGGTCTGCAACTCGACTGAACGTCTTCTTTTCTCGATTTCTTTTTGCGAAAGAATGGGCTCAAATCTATACAAATCCAAACTTAATTGTTCGTAACTTGTCATGTTTATAGTGCTGTTGATGAAATAAACCGGAATCGACGGTGTGATGTCATGAATAAAACTTCAATGGCCGCTCTCTTAGCGGCGGGTAATTTAAAATACATGATAGATTAATTTTGATTTAATCGTTAAACAAGGATTTTAGTTGTTAAAGACATTTACGATATCAGTAAGTAATACCGAGCGAAGCTCGGACGGGCCGAAGGCCCGTCCGCGAAGCAAGGCTCTAAAGGTAACACGTATGTAAAAGAAAAAAGTCAAAATCAGCAAAAGAAAAAGAGGCAATCTCTATATACGTTCACTGAATTTTTCGTGATCCATATGGGCGCCGCCATTTATTTTTTCATCACCTGTTTCAACAGTTATTCGTGTTTTATTATGAATGCAAATAATAGACGACTCTGACGTGCAATTCGTAATTTAAACACTCTGTTTGTTCAAAGTGAATAGTATAATTTTCATTGTAACAGGTTTTAGCAAATAATTACATATAAAACCGTAATACGACTAAATAGATGAACGAGTTCATGAGTTTCTTAAAATAATAATAAACGATAACATTACGGTTACATTTTTACCATTTTGAATTTATTGGTTAATTTTGTTTAGTTTTATAACGGCCTTTTTCATTGCATACGGAATGTATTATTGTTGTTTATAATTGTTTGCTTTGTAAAAGGTTGAGGCTAAATATGACGTCACAATACACAGTTTACGTCGCCCTGTGTTTTATTTCCCGCGTTCAATGAATAGGCGGATCCTGTAAAGCTGTTATCCCCATATAAACCCCTTTAATATTGAGATGTTACTGGGTTTTTAGCGCAAGGAAAATTTCATTAAAAATATATATTTTTAAATGAATCATAACCTGCCATACTTAACGGAATTATGATTACCACTTGGGACACTCCAATGACCATTACATGCTTCGCTCGGTCCAACGGTCACACCGTATACATATTACTTTATTCATAAAAGCAACAATGTGGTTAGGTTTACCTGTACCTTTAAGTTTACGGATAGACAGAAGGAAGCGGAAGTAGATGAACAAGGCATATATTCTCTGTGGGACGGACGGTCAAAATATTATTCCCCCTCGTTAGTCTCTGATGCATAAAAATGCTGGCCTCAATACCTATATTGTGTTATTAGGTTTCATAAACTTGTATTAAAAAAATAATAACGTACTGCTCTTGATTTCAGATTGGAATTGAATGCCTGCCCTATATCCAATCCTGTATTAACCCATTCGTATATTGCTTCATGTCCAAAAAATTTCGAGAAAGTGTGCGCACTTCGTGCTGTAAGATACACCCGGACTGCAATCTACAAGCTTGTTCCTGTCACGAGGGAGTTGGAGCAAATGTTTCCCAACAATACGAACTGGAGTCCAAGGTCAGCCAGGGGACTGGCCAGAGCCGTTTGACCACAGTCCGCCCCAGCACCAGTAGATCCGCCTCGTTTGTAGATGATCCATTCAATACAGATAAAAAATAACAGGTGTTAGACTCTGACGCAGCCACTGTTACATATACTCCTTGTTTTTGGACAAAAGTTTTCATTCACATGTACATCCAATTTACTCGAAGGAATATTGTTCATTTCAATGTAATTTATTTACGATGCATTGCATAAATAGTTTTGTTCGTCTGTATACTGTAACTTTCGAATTACGCCAATGGTGCAATTATACATGTACCAAAAGAATGATTGTATGTTATTTGTCAATACAATGATGAATATCAATATAAGTTACATAATTTGTGAAAAATGTTTTCAAATAAAATGGATTACAATATTTGTTAATAATTGAATGCAAAAGAAATGTCCCACGCCTAGTACCATGATAAATACATGTATAACCGGGGGAAATTGCAACAGTAATTCTTTTTATGTTATAGGAAAGTAGACAACATCGTAATTTCATTTTTTTTTTTTGGTCTCCCGCATATCGAAAAAAATCCAATTACAGGCTTTCATACACAGCAGTTGACAACAGAGCGCAATGTATAAACCTACATATTTACGTACTACGTGAACTTTTTATGGTGTATGTTGAGTATATGTATACATCTAATGTTGTTATTTCAAGTTTGTTTTAGAACTGTTGCAAGTTGAATGCACATTTCGCCTGCTATTTACGGCCTATACTCAAGGGTCAATAGTTTCTCTGCAAAATGGAGGACGAAATGTTTGTAACCAGGGCCAATTTCGATAATCAACTATAGTAACTAGAGTTGAACCATAGTACGATCAAACTGCCTTTGGTCGAGATCGGAAGAAGTATCCCTGCACACGTCTGGTCTACCACACATCAATCTATGCTTATAGAGGCCTAGTTCGATCATCAACCATAGTAGGTGTCTAGTTGACTTCCGAATCTTAATTGCGCATACCTAAATTCTTCCGGATCTTCAGTGCGCATGCCTGGTTACTAAAGTTTAACCACTCTGTAAGCATATGTTACTGTTTGGTAGACCAGACATTCGCAGTAACCCTCTTCCGGTTGCAACCATAGGCAGTTCAATCGTATTATGGTTCAACTCTAGTTACTATAGCTGATGATCGAACTAGGTCAGAAGGGTTAAATTTTAGTAGCCAGACATGCGCACTGAAGATCCGGAAGCAAGCTAGGCATGCGCAATTAAGTTTCGAGAGTCAACTAGACAACTAAGATGGTTGATGATCGAACTAGGCCTAATAGTTATTTTAGCTATTATTTGTATCCGGAAATTATACAGAAGTTAGGGTTATCGCTCTTTTATTTACTCATTTGAGTAAAGAGTGTCTAGTGACACAAAAATGGTGTCGTGTATTTGATGATGGTGGACATGGCGATCGTTCAATATCTACAGTGTTAGGAATTTATCTGCGAAATTTCTTAAAACAATTTCGACTCAGAAAATCCGTAGAAAATAAGCAGCGATATGGACGATCTAGAAAGAGTATTAAAAGAACAATCAGATAACTGATACGGCTTGTAAAAACAAAACGTAGCTTCCAAAAGAGGGCATGGTGTCCTACTAAACTACATTACACCGATAACAATTATTGAAGAAAACAATTTTCTTGGAAGAAACAGATTTGTAAACACAGTAAAGTGCATGTCTAGAAGACAGACGATGAAAAGTGACTCGAAATTTAAGGAGGAGAAAACATTGACAAAACTGCCGCTTGTGTTGTTAGTTTTGGGGATGCATCATTGTTCGTTATCTTCACTTGTTCATGTAACGTTTGAATGGGAACATAAATTCCCGGACAGATGTGTAGATACATGTACGTTAGATGAAAATCTTTTGCCAGTTGTGACAAAAGTTTTTCCAAACTAACCTTGGATATTTCAGGACGACAATGCTACACCCCCATCGTTCTAGTCATACAGATAAACAATATTCCTGAAATAGTATAACCAACACAAAACCCTGATATCTATACTACTATAAATCATAATAATCACGGACTCGATTTTTTTGTCCTTTAATGCCGGATAATCGGGAGAGAGCTGTCCTTTGCTTTTAATATGAAAGACATTGTAACTTATTGTAGTTTTCATATTTGAATCTATTTTGTTTATGTATTACGGTTAATTAATTAGTAAACCGGCAAAAATGACAAAACAATTCGGATTTTAAACCAAAACGACTTGAATTTTATAATCAGCGCATGAGAAAGAGAAAGTAGCGGTTCTCGAACAATCTCTACCCAGAGTTATCGTTCCTTACACTCACATGCACCTGTCAACGTCTCGAGGGTTTTAGAAGATTTTTGTAAAATGTCACGTATGCTCAAATAAAGTATGATTTCAACTTCAGTTACAAAAATATACGTAAATAGATAAATAATGAGCAGATGTCAAGTCTTTTTGTGATACAAGAAGCATTGACGCGGATATTGGGTTGTTCTATTGCACCAGGCCTATACACTGTACATAGGTACATGAAGAATGCATAGTAATGGAATAGTTGCTTGTCATACATGTTCCCAATATTTTATAAAGTAGTTTTTAGTTTTATTAGCCTAAAAAGTGGATTTACATGTGAAATAACATTGCTTATTTTGAGATGTTGACAGAGGTGTGTGTGATAGCAAGGAACGACACCTCTGAGTAGAGATTGGATCTCGAACAGAAGAAACCATACCAATCAAACGGATGTTCATATTATGATGTGTTTAGAGTAAAGAATAAAAATTAATCTCATGAGGTCTATAATATTGCCATCTTGTAAACTGTTTAACAACGGATTTTTTTTTAAATGTCAGATACTTCTAAAGATCGAATTACGTAATCCTCCTAGAACACATTAATTCTAGAGTAATGATATTTGGAGTAATTAGCAGGTCTATTCTACTTCACATAGAGGGGGTATGTCTATTTTTAATTCACCTGGGGATTTCACAGGGTTGAATATAGGTCTATTTTTAATTCACAAGGGTTTGGGGGATAAGAACTAAAGATTAAGTAGCATGTCTCGACATCGTGGATCTTTTCGGTAAATAACATAAAAAATTAGATATATATGTTTACAGATATAATCAGTATATATATGTTTCATTCGCACTTTTATTCCTTTTGTGCGTTAAATGTCCGAAGTTTACACATCGATAAATTCTTCAAAAAGAATGTTTAATCCTATAATGTAAACCGTGAAAAACGAATTAAAAACTTTTATGTATTACGCGCTACGAAAAACAAATACCCCCTCAAATCATTTCTTTAATCTGTAAATCAATACATGAAAAGGTGCAGATAACGAACATTGATCAACCTCATAGCTTCTATCAAGAGTAGGGCAAACATGGTCCCCTAAACACACCACAGGTAGGATCGGGTTACTAGGAAGAGTAAGAATCCCCTGTTGACCGGTCACACCAGCCGTGAGCCCTATATCTCGATCGGGCAAACGGAGTAATCCGTAATCAAAATCAGTGTGTAAAGTACGGTCTGAAATGGTATAAAACATGTTAAACAGCGGTTTACCTAATGCCAGATTGAGTTGGTAAATTAGATCTAATAATGACCATAGAATTTGCGAAATGCTGACTTTAAGCGAGAATGTTGAAACCCCTGTAACATCAACTTACTTGTCAGTAGTCTGTCTCGATTTAAAAACTGAACAGACGCAGAACAAGCTCTTGCGTATCGAATCAGTTGAGAGATATAAACAGCATATGCAGGTGTTAATGGAGTGTTGCTACGTATAGGAAGTTGCATCGTCGCAAGCCACGTCTATTGTCTCCGTTTTCACTACGTCAAATGCATAGGCGCCTGGGTCAAGGATATTGCACTATAATCTATATGTAAACAATGGAGGAAATTCGAACCACGAATAAATATTTCTCTCTGATCTATGGTGTCTCTTTATACATTTTGTCATGTTCCAGGAAGCTTAAATACACGTGTCATTATCACAGAACACTAATTTATCCACATTTTTAAAAATGTCTTATCCCACTGATTCATAATATATAATAAGGCTTGCAACTCAATCTACCCCTTTCCGTACCCCATGAGAGATATCTGTCGATTAAAAGTTATTTGCATTGCTTACCAGCCAGTTTCAGGGCCCCATTCACTCCCATTAATTCTTCTTTAATAATTAAAATCCTCTAATAACAGCTGTCTATCCGTTGTTTATTTTTAATATTTTTTTTCTGTCCCGAGTCATCTCATTCAAATCTCTAATCACGGAAGTGCGTAAACAGTACAAAACTCGAAATGGAATAAGGGATATCCGAATTAATCTCGAGTTCAAATAAGGCTATGTAAACCCCAAAGGATATCGAGAGTATTGGCGCTCTATCTAACAACAGCCTAAACTATCAAGGTTTTATGAATTCTTAAACAAAGCGACATAAAAAGAAATGAGAACAAAATAAAATAGGTACCCAGAGTTGAACGAGGGGGTAAAGGGCCGGTTCCTACCACTTTCCCCCCACTAGGATCTTTTTCTTTCAGCTTAGATTATTTTCACTACCTGTCTTATACGTTCCTTCCCATCAATTGTTGTTTAGGTGAGATGATTAAAAAAAACCAGGCACGTAGAATCGGGGGGGGGGGGGGATTGCCTCCCCCTCTTTTTTTATAATGACCATTAGTTGTGGTTTGTAATACAATCAAATATATTGTGTGAGATCCCCCCCCCTATTTTTCGCAGTAGTCTTGAAAGAAGAATCAAGTCCTGAAATAGTGGTAAAACTCTCTACTCACCCCCCTCCCCACCGAGTATAAGAAATATAAAACTGGGAAATTTCTTTTTTATTTGAGGCATTATAAGACATCTCTTCCCCCGAACAAATTAGGAATTTTGCTGATGTAATTTTTTTCTTTCTTTTGTTATTGTCTTTGCTTGTCAAGATTTTTATTCTTTCTGCTACTACCGGTCGCGAGAGTTCAGTGGTTGAGCTTTCACTTTGTAACCGAAAGGTCGTGAGTTCGAGCTCCGATCGTTTTGCCAAACAATCGGCATTTAGAAGTGAGAATCGCGGTGTTTTTTCCCCAGTTTAACTCACCTGCAAATGGTGATGTCTCAATGTGAGTATAACATTCTCGACGGGAAGTAAAACAGAAAAACCAACAATCTTCTGGCTTGCCTCCCCCCCTCCCCCCCCCCCCCCCCCCCATTTTGAAATTCGAGGATACATTACTGAAAGATGATTAATGGTTAATGGAAGTGAGATCAGAATTTGTAATTTGTCTGGCACATACCACAATATTGTCAAAGCTGAGGGGGTAGTTGGAGGAAAAGTGGGAAAGTTGCCCCCCCCCCCCCCCCCCCCCCCCCCATATAAAAGATTTAATCAATCCGTGTGTGGAGATTTTACTGCTATTTTAGGACGTTAAAGCTAACATTCCTCTCATTAAATTCACTATACTAAATATACTACTCACTACTACTGTTTAAAATAGAGGGGGGGGGGGGGGCACTCACGTCTGCATTACCAAATAACAAATAGCGCCAATACTATCGATATCTTCTGGGGTTTACATAGCCATAGCATCTTTCGGAACTCGAGATTAATTCGGATATCCTTTATTCCGTTTCGAGTTTTGTACTGTTTACGCACTTCCGTGATTAGAGATTTGAATGAGATGACTCGGGACAGAAAAAAAAAATTATTAAAAATACACAACGGATAGACAGCTGTTATTAGAGGATTTTAATTATTAAAGAAGAATTAATGGGAGTGAATGGGGCCCTGAAACTGGCTGGTAAGCAATGCAAATAACTTTTAATCGACAGATATCTCTCATGGGGTACGGAAAGGTGTAGATTGAGTTGCAAGCCTTATTATATATTATGAATCAGTGGGGTAAGACATGTTTTAAAACGTGGATAAATTAGTGTTCTGTGATAACGACACGTGTATTTAAGCTTCCTGGAACATAAAAAAAATGTATAAAGAGACACCATAGATCAGAGAGAAATATTTATTCGTGGTTCGAATTTCCTCCATTGTTTACATATTGCAATATCCTTGATCCAGGCGCCTATGGTCAAATGTCGTGGAGGTATTGTAACCGTTCTTGGATATAAATTTCACAAGAGATGGTTGTTGGGTAGTGAGTTCATTTATTCGTAAATGGAATTAACAGAATAAAACATAGACGAGATGAGATGTGATGAGATGACGCGGTTTATGGAATCGAGTTAGCTCCTATACAGGGTTGGCTCAAAACTGGCTTTATATATTGACAGGTAAAGGTGTTGTATAGAACAATCCAAGTACTTTTAGATTTATGAAATGTAGTAGTCACACCTACGTAAGACAAACTATTCTTCTACTGCTCTAGCTACTCACTAACTACTCACTTTGAAAAACAAATACCTGAAAGCACCCTGAAATTCCCGCCAGAGTCTCTCATTGGCCAAAATACAAATAACCAGCCAATAGAAATTTAAACTCGGCTGACTGCTACATTCCTCCCTCCTTAAATATTTTCACACCCTGAAGACATCAACCCAGGATCTTTATCCCCTGGCAGGCATTTTCACTTGTCAGTTCCAGGGGCTGGTCTATGGTACCAAATGTAACAGGAAGGGAGAAAATGCAACGGACCAGACCGGGATTCGAACCCGGGTCCCCTGAATCTCTAGTCAGGTGCTCTACCAACTGAGCTATCTGGTCACCGGCGTTCGAACCCGTCTGACCGCTACAAATGAATGAGAATCTGCTTTAATTAAATCAAAGTATAATGTAACATAATAAAACAAAAGTCCAACTATCACAAACTCCCCCCAATAAAGAAATGACGTCCTCGTCATTTAAATTACTAAATACGAAAAATGAGGCAGAGAATGGTAGTGAACTTACACTTTATTTACAATGTTAACAATGCTTTTAAGTAAAACATTCCTCTCTTCTGGAACTTCTGTGCTCACAAATAGCTGTCTTATAATATCCAATTTCCTGTCATTGATCATGTTTACTTGATGTTTTGGTGGTCTCTTTGGTCTTGCTGATCTCCTCAATGAAACGCTCTCTTTCTCTGCGACACCAGTTTGTTGCTCTGAGCCTCCACCCTCATCTGACTAGTAATGCAGGGGTCCTCATAGGTGTAGCTTGGGTTCGAATATTACCGAGGCAGGGGGTCTGGGGGGCTGTGCCCCCCAGAAGCTGTCGACATTTTCTTTGCCGATCCAGCCAAAGATTTTCTCCTTAAAGTTTTTCCTTTACTACATTTGGTAAGCTGTCGACATTTTAACAACGTAAAAGGTGTTTTCTGTTATCAAATTCAGTTGGTTTAATATGAGTGTCACAGTACTTGAGTCTTGTTTAAATACGAATTTGACACCCTATAGTACCATTTCTGTTCATTGTGAAGCATGCTGGAATATTCACAGTTCACAACCCTGGTTAAACGGATTTAAATTAAATAAGTTATAAATGAATGGAACAATATTAAAATTAATCATTTGGACGTTTCAACATTTGTCTTCATATGAACATCAAAACCTACTACCGTCTTAACATGGAAATAGTCCTACGATGCGCAAAATATTATTTTAATCATCTCAACAAAAGCAAAGACAAATTAGGGGATAGTTGCTCTGTTCCATGCCATGTTTGACTGCACACCTTTTATATCTATTGGATAAATATAAACAAACAAGGGTACAAACAATATCTTTGTTATTATTTACAAATTACAATTGTTAAAACGAATTGACTCTCATTTGGTATGAGCCCTGGAGTACTGAAATAAATTCTTAAAGATGCAAAGCGCCAATTCGCCTATTTCCACTAGCATAAAACTTGTCCAAAACTTTAACCCGATCAATTTCCTTGTCCTTGTGGATGTGCATGAGGGCTAACCCATTAAGTCTCTCCTCTGTCATTGTACTACTGTTCCACTGTTTCAAACGGCGCAGAGCCGAAAACGAGCGTTCGCACGGAACAGATCCTATTGGCATAGTCAGCAATATATGAAGGATTTGGCGGATATTCGGATAGTAATCCGGATCTGCCAAAACAAAGGATTCTGATAGTGATGCTGGTTTGATTGTAAGATCCTGACAAAAGACTTTCCATCTCTGAATTTCAGTGTAAAAAGAACAACTTCAGGGAGGTCTGTGTCGTACCACTCGAATACCTTAGCCATTTCTACACCCGTCATGGTAGCGACTTTCTTAGGCATCAGGTTGCAAGCAAGAAACATGCCTGTTTCGTCTTCTGGAAATCTCTCTTCCAACTGATTGAGGCAATGGTCAATGAAAGGAAAGAAAACATTGACCTTGTAATACTGTAAAGCAGTATCGTTGATGTCTCCAGCTGTAGATCGATGAGCCATTCTTCTGGCTGTTCTTGGCTTTTCAATTTCAACCTCTACACATTCAGCCAGAGTGGCAATTTTTTTCCAAAGAGATTCAAACACCTGATCTTGTCTTTGTTCCCTAATCACTCTCTTGCAATTATTTGCGTCAACACAAGCCTTAACTATTTCACAATCAGTTTTCTGGAGTGCCTGTGAAAGCGGTCTTGTAAAGCTCAGAACATGCTGTGAAACCACAAGGGCAACTATGAACTGGCTACTTTGCAGCATTCGTGAATGGGAACCAGCTTTTAACCTGGCATCACTATCAGAACTTTCAGCTGAAACATCATTAAGTGACTTCCTTATGGACTTGTACTTGGAAATTAAAGCCGACAAATTGTCAACCCTTGCCGTCCAGCGGGTTTCACATAATTTAGGAACCGATTGTTTATTGCTGGCTGTCTCGACTAGACGTGCTACTTAAAACAGCTTCACCATGATCATCTGCCACAACCAGCTTATCAGTGTCATCGCCAGATAAATGTCTAGATACTATTGTCTTGCGTTTGGCACTACCGCCGAGAAACCACGTTAACTGGCTGACAGAATCGAACAAATTTCTTACTTCAGGAAGACCTTTACAAGTTGAGGCTACTACTAAATTCAACACGTGCTCTACAGTGATGAAAGATGGCTCTTGGCTGCATTTGTTGAATTCTTGTTTTAACCCCAGAAACTTGGCCCGACATCACTGAAGCTCCATCGTATCCCTGTCCCCGCAAATGATCCGAACTTAAACCGTTATCTTGTATGGCATTGACTATGGCATTTGAAATTGACTCAGAGTCAACCTTTTCCAGTTCAAAGAAACCAATGAAATCCTCAAACACAGTGTCCTCATTGTCTACATGTCTTAGGCAAAGAGACATTTGTTCCTTCGTGCCAACATCAGTTGATTCATCAGCCATCACGGAAAACCATTTTACCTTCTTTACTCTGTTAATGATAGATTCTTTAACTATAAGTCCTGCTATTTCAATAAACTCATTTTGGATGTCTGGACTTGTATACTGTGCATTGTATGCCGCATTTTCTAAATGATCCTTAAGAATTGGCACGTCGTCTGCTTTCCATCGAAGAAAGCGTGTAAAGTTGCCATCTTCGATCTTCAGTTTTTTGTTCCAACTGTGCCCGCGAAAGGGGATATTCTGTTGTCCCAATACTATGACGATATCAATAATTCGCAATAATATTTCCCTGTTTCTATCGATCTTTTCCTCATAACTCTTGAAAAGAGATACATAAATGTCTTTCTTTTCCTGAGAAACAATTTGCTTGTAGCTTACTGCTTTAGTTGCAGCATCCTGGTGACCTTTGGAATCATAATGTGACATAAGCATTCCTCTTTTAGAGCCCGTCGCGTTTTTCCAATCATTAAAACCGATCTCTGTGGATGCATCTCCACTTTTAGGAGCACCAAAAGCTAAGCAAAATATACAGAACGCAGCATCCTTCTGTGTCGAATAGCGCAACCATGGAAACTTCATCTCCCATTTAGCAGCATACCTTCTGCCATTTGTTGATGGGAAAACGAAATTGGGATCAGAAGTCTTTATAGCACAAAGCAATTTTGTCCTATCATTGTCATTTAATATCTTTCCTAAAAAGCAGCAAGGATCATCTGTACTTTGAACAGATGGACCAGAAATCGATTCTATGAATAAAAAATAAATGAGTTGATGAAATAGATGCTTTACTTTTTTTTAAGATAACTAAATTACAATAAAATGTAAAAAAAAAAAAAAATAAATAAATAGAAACTAGGTATTATAAGAGGATGTAACGCTCACAGAAATGAAAGCTAAATTTAAACGCAGCAAAAAAGTCGGTACAAACGACAGATGCTCCCGAATTCCACTTGTTACATGTATATGCCATAATGGATGTATAATAACGGAAAGTGTTTCAATTTTAACTAGTAATTCGACAAATTTTAACATTTTCATTATAACGGTAAACATTTCAGACCTATAAATTCTATGACCTGTATTTCGTGATGAGCAATAATTTCTATAAAAACTTTGAAGTATCAACTAATAAAAGCGATCATCTGTATTTTTATGTTCCTTCATAACAAAAGTTATCATCCGGAAACCCAATTTTTGACAATTTTTTGGCATAACTCCTGAACAGTAAAAACATCATACCTGAAAATTGAATTGACCTGTATTTTGTAATTAGCAATGGTGTCTATAAAAATTACAATGTTCCTATATTAGGAACAATAGATAACATCTGGATAACAATTTGTTTCGGACAGATGGGCGGACAAAGCGGCAACTATATGCTCGCCCGAAAATATTTCGTGGTAGCAACAATGGCTTCGTTTTTTGTTGTTGTTTGTGTTTGTTTTATCAGAATATAAAACTAACAAGATACTAGATAAGCTTCCTGCAATTTGAGTTTAGTCAGCCAGGAAAAAGATTTATCCTTAAGACCTAAAGGGCAATGTAAGTTCGAATTGAGACGGAAAGAGAAACCTTTAGAAAATTTTACATATATCATAAGATGTTTCTTGTTTTGTTGCATTTTGCCTTGTAGGCTCAGTGCAAATATTCAGTAAAAGTTTACAGACGGGCGGACGTCAAATGATGACAAAAGCTCACATAGCATATTGCCAGTTCAAATCAAAATTTAAAATAGGTTGTACGCAATACCAGAATCTAAATAGAATTCTGTGAAGTTTCACTGAGAATTTATATGTGAAGAGTGTTTACAAAATGCAGACAGACGGAATAACGGACATGAGAATATTGCACGCTTGCGATTGATAAAGAAAATAAGCACTACAGAAAAGTTATACTTGTGGGAGCCCGATAGATATGTTCTTAGTTTTAATTGATTTATATAATTTTAAAATTCACTTCAATACACAAATCAATCCATATTCAACTGGGTGGAAAAATATATCTTAGTCATTTATTGTCCAAGTTTCACAGGTTTGCATATTTAAATAATAGGACAGGTATTAAGATCTGTTTTGTTTTATTTTTAGTGAATGGGGGTCCAAAGTCTTTGGATTCTGTGCGCCCTATTCACTCAGTAAACGCAAAAAACGAATACATTTAACTGTGCTTAACCCAAATTGTCAATAAAAAGTGCTAGTGGTAGACGGATAAAAAAGTTCGGTAGTGAAATTCTGAATACTCATTTTTGCATTAAAGATGCAACAATTAATACTGCATATAACTTTGCAGAGAGATCTCCGTAAAATTATTTTCTTGTTAAAACAAACTTGTTTGACAAAAAGAATTTATTTCAACTGAAATTCAGAAATAATTCATTCGTAGTTACACGCTCGCAGAAAGGCGAAAAGTGAATGCTTGTCCCCCTTACAGTACTCTAAAACTTTCTAATAATATACATAAAAGTATTCGAAAATTGGGCATTTCACCCAGTATAAGCCTATAGTATTCAATCGAAAATCCCGGATCCTCGACAAAGCTTTGAGCGTACGGTACCCAATGTGAATTTGATTGAATTAAAAGTCTAGTGTGTGTGTATATATATATATATATATAATGTTTATTTTTACTCATATAGGGTTTCCTTAAACGGGAAGGGCCGAGTCAGTTGTGAAAAAAGACGTTCAAGTACAAGAATTTGTTAAATTTTATTAATTTCAATAACCTTCTGTGTGCCATTGAATTGTATACTGATATTTGTGGGCACCGACAAATCGACAGACGGTGGTAATTACCTGATGCTGTGGATTCCGGTAAGTCATCATCTGGGGAATTGCAATCATCATCTCTTTTCTGTGATTTACTGGGTCCAGGACCGAATAGCGATGCTATTTTTTGCTGTTTTGATCTTTTTGACATCACGTATATATAATCCATCAAAAAACACCGGGATGTAAACTTTAGAACCTATAAACAGTAAACAGGAACCGATGCCGGTTCTCCGTGTGCATACTACGATCTTTACAGTACAGGTGAGGAGTACGAATTAACAGTATACCTATATATGCATGTACCCTAAGTTTTCATGTACTTCTCTCATATTTCGTCAACTTCGTTTTCCTTTATCTCTCCTTCTCTCTCTTTTTATTTTTATTTATCTTTTTTTTTTTTTTTTTTTTTTTTTTTTTTTTTGGATTTTTTTAACCGAGGCAGCTGCCTCCGTTGCCTCAATGGAAGCTACGCCACTGGTCCTGGGTTCGATTCCCGATCCAGCCAAAGATTTTCTCCTTTATCCTTTACTACATTTGGTGTTGTTGACCACCCCTGGTTTTGCAGGTGTCAGGGGCAAAAAGAACTTCGGTTGTGTGTGTCTTCGAGGGCGAAGACAAATTAAGGAGAGAGGAATGTAGTAATTAGGGCTATACGAACCGTGGATATCGGCCCGGCTAGCTCTGTCGGTAGAGCACGAGATTCTTAATCTCGGGGTTGTGGGTTCGAGCCCTACGTTGGGCGCCATTTTTTGTAACCGTGCTTTGTTGTAAATTATACAAGAGATGGTTGCTGGGTAGTGAGTTCATTTATTCGTCAATGGGATTAAAAGAATAAAACATAGACGAGATTAGATGACCCGGTTCATGGAATCGAGTTAGCCCTTTATACAGTGTTGCCTCAAAACTGGGCTTTATATATTGACAGGTAAAGGTGTTGTATAGAACAATCCAAGTACTTTTAGATTTATGAAATGTAGTAGTCACACCTATGTAAGACTGCTCTAGCAACTCCTAACTACTCACTTTGAAAAAATATATCTGAAAGCACCCTGAAATTCCCGCCAGAGTCTCCCATTGGCCAAAATACAAATAACCAGCCAATAGAAATTTAAACCCAGAACATTACCTAATAAAATACAAATACTTTCACCTAGGCTATTCATTATCTGGGACCTAGACTTAACCATTATAAGAAATAGGGGTGTTTAGATTTGATTAAACACATACACACAAAACACTGAAGTTAGTAGCGCTGCGCATGACTGAATACATGAATGAATGAATGAATGAATGAATGAGAATCTGGATTAAGGTAATACTCTACATCGTCATAATGGCTGACTTCCTGTAAAAACATGGATGAAAAAAATCGTTATCAGCAATATTTGACTTTTCCTTTTCCACTTAAATACTTAGCCGAGTAGCTCAGTAGGTTAGAATACCGACTGCTGAACTGTATGTCGCAGGTTCGAGTCCAGCAGGTTTTTTTTCCAGATTACCTTCTTAAACTGTATTTTTTTTGACAAAATAAAGTAAATTTGAAAATTTTCAACTTCAAAATATTGTTGTACATATCCTCCACTTTTCATCTACATCAAATTTCTCTGGTGTAGCATACATCCTTAAATCAAAGTATAATGTAAAATAATAAAACAAAAGTCCAACTATCACCCCCACCCACCCACCCACCCACCCACCCACCAAACCCCACCCACCAAACCCCACCCCCTAATAAAGAAATGACGTCCTCGTCATTTAAATTACTAAACACAAAAATGAGGCAGAAGATGTTGGTGAACTTACACTTTATTTACAATGTTAATAATGCTTTTAAGTAATACATTCCTCTCTTCTGGAACTTCTGTGCTCACAAATAGCTGTCTTATAATATCCAATTTCCTGTCATTGATCATGTTTACTTGATGTTTTGGTGGTCTCTTTGGTCTTGCTGATCTCCTCAATGAAACGCTCTCTTTCTCTGCGACACCAGTTTGTTGCTCTGAGCCTCCACCCTCATCTGACTAGTAATGCAGGGGTCCTCATAGGTGTAGCTTGGGTTCGAATATTACCGAGGCAGGGGGTCTGGGGGGCTGTGCCCCCCAGAAGCTGTCGACATTTTCTTTGCCGATCCAGCCAAAGATTTTCTCCTTAAAGTTTTTCCTTTACTACATTTGGTGCTGTTGACCACCCCTGGTCTTGCAGGTGAAGGTCTTGTCAGGGGCGAAAAGAACCTGGGTTGTGTGTGTCTTCGAGGGCGAAGATAAATTAAGGAGGGAGGAATGTAGTAATTAGGGCTATACGGACCGTGGATATCGGCCCGGCTAGCTCAGTCGGTAGAGCACGAGACTCTTAATCTCGGGGTCGTGGGTTCGAGCCCCACGTTGGGCGCCAGTTTTTGTAACCGTTCTTGGATATAAATTTCACAAGAGATGGTTGTTGTGTAGTGAGTTCATTTATTCGTCAATGGAATTAAGGTAGTACTCTACATCGTCATAATGGCTGACTTCCTTTAAAAACATGGATGAAAAAATCGATATCAGCAATATTTGACTTTTCTTTTTCCATTTGAATTCGTAGCCGAGTAGCTCAGTTGGTTAGAATACCGACTGCTAAAAAAAAGAATACCAACTGCTGACCTGTAGGTCGTAGGTTCGAGTCCAGCAGGGTTTTATAAAAATTTCAGATTACCTTCTACTAAAACTGTATTTTTTGACAAAATAAAGTAAATTTGAAAATTTTCAAAATATTGTTGTACATATCCTCCACTTTTCATCTACGTCAAATTTCTCTGGTGTAGCATACCTCCTTAATGGAATAAAACATAGACGAGATAAGATGTCATGAGATGACGCGGTTTATGGAATCGAGTTAGCTCCTATACAGGGTTGGCTCAAAACTGGGCTTTATATATTGACAGGTAAAGGTGTTGTATAGAACAATCCAAGTACTGTTAGATTTATGAAATGTAGTAGTCACACCTATGTAAGACAAAATATTCTTCTACTGGTCTAGCAACTCACTAACTACTCACTTTGAAAAAAAAAAATACCTGAAAGCACCCTGAAATTCCCGCCAGAGTCTCCCATTGGCCAAAATACAAATAACCAGCCTATAGAAATTTGAACCCAGTACATTACCTATTAAAATGTACATACTCTCACCTAGGCTATTCAATACCTGGGACCTGGACTTAACCATTATAAGAAATAGGTTTATTCAAACACATACACACTAAACGCGAAAGTTATTAGCGCTGCGCATGAGTGAATGCCAACATGAATAAATAAATGAGAATCTGAATTAAATCAAAGTGTAATGTAAAATAATAAAACAAAAGTCCAACTATCACAGTATGATTTTAAAAAATCCTCGACTACATGAATATTTATGTTCATTAGTCAACAAATCGCTGAGCTTCCATGGAAAGAAGATCACTCGGGGTCATTGCGTGCTCGTGCTCGTAGCGGAAATAATCCGAGGACTGCCGATTGAAAACAAACTGGACATTTTTTAGGTGTTGTACATGTAACTAATGGACACTTCTTTGTTGACTTCACCAGTGTAATAAATTTATTTTCTAATATACGTAACCACGCCGCTCTCTTTAGATCAACTCTAGTCTTTCAGATTTCAACACATCCACTTTACCCCGAATTTCCTCATCAAGTTTGAGAATACGATTAGGTTTATCAATACAGAAGTTAGAAGCGTAACCACTGCTGTTAAAGCGAATTTCATTTGATAAATACTTATAAACTTTACTTGCTTCTGTAAACGGAGATCTGCAGCCTTATTTGTCCGTTGTTACATGTACTTGTAAACATATACTGCACGTTTTAGTTGTGGGCGCAGCCATTAAAATATTGGAAATATGTTATTGTGATTGTGATTGGTTCAAAAAAATTATTGTGTCATTTGATAAATATTCATGACTATCGAGGGTTTCGCTGATCATGAAGCCACGGTTTGAGGTAGGGTAGGTACTATCGAACACAGAAACCGTGGCTAGCAACCATAGGGAAGTTGACGATGAAGCAAATGAAGTCATGCAGTTGGGTTGTTAGTACTGCTTGCCGTTGACAATCTACTTGACATATAATTTGTGATGGAAAAGGTCAAACAAATGTTCATTTACTTGATGATATTAAATAATATGGAAATCTTTGGTATCTTTTCACATTTAATAACGCTACGTCTTTCATCTTGACTGTTATCCTGCGTTATTTTGATTTTCAATCATTTCATCAAAATAAAGTCTAGAGCATTATGAATTCCAGTTTAGTGAGACATTGAGCTTCATTTTAGATTCTTTTGACACATTAGAATGTTGTGTTGTTTTTTTCAAATCTTTTCAAAGCTTGAATTCCTCTCATAAAACAGTCATCGGTGCGAATTCTCGCAGGTATTCGATGTAACACGAAGTGTTTGAGAATTGTAACAGCGTTCATTCAGAGTATGGGGAATATTATGTTTCTTAAGACGTATGTGCCTTCCGTACGATATGCCTTAGACAAATAAAATGTAAATTTTGATCTTAGTTGTAAGATATTTTGCGAATAGGTGTCCAGGATTGTTTCACCATGGTGACGTCACAATGGTCCACGGTGTAACCACACAAGGAAATTGGATATACCTTTTCAAGCTTCTTCTGAAATCTAAATTACGAATCATGCGCCTTTACTCGTTACCATTATGCAGAATCAAATGTTTTGTAAGCCAAGGGTGATGTATATGTATTTGTCCTTTTTATGCAATTAAAGAGCATCGTTTTAAGTGGTCCTATAGTAATAACTACATGTACAGTCCTGGGTAGATGGAACTGGTTCGAAATCAGCCGAGGTGTGCCGAAAATAAGATGTGAAAATACGCGGTCTCAACCTTGCAGTACTGATATCACCTAACTCTTGCATGAACATTGTCTTTCAGGATTGACATTGAAGAGTTTATCTTTATCTAACAGGCGTGTGTATATAGATGTTAGAGTGTTAACGAATAATTACCGTCTGTGATTCAACGCACTCAGCATAAATTTAGTTCCAGGGAAAAACGTAAGGAAAATAAAGGTAACAATTAGCATCACAACTCGCATGTTAAATACATTATACATGTAAATGGGAGCATATATATATATATATATATATATATATATATATATATATATATATATATATATGAAAGCGCTTGCGTTGAAATTTTAACTTTGTGCACTGTTTATTCTATTTCTTTTAATACATATATATATATTGAGAATATTAATTATAACAATTTCTGGTGAAAATGATCAATGTGTATTAATTAAATGTTAATGGTGGCCTATTTATTATTTACATTTAAGTAAGGATAGAGATGACGCGGCATGTTATATTGGTTGTGTCACTCACCCGGAAAAATCATTCCGTAAACACGCGAATGGCAATGTAATACTAGGCAGGATCCACATGGTTTCAACATGCACATCTTTACTTATGATTTAATTGGTTATTAAACTAATCATGATCATTTGGCGATTAGATTAAATCTGAGGTGGGTTTATGTTAGGTTGATAGATCTGTATCATTATAAACGACGTTCCCTGAACCGGGAATCTGTTTGAAAGGGCACGTTGTCTGTGAGGATGTAGACGCTAAGTATAATCGTACTAAATCGTGATTTTCTAACGAGCATTGTGAATCGTAAATCCAGATGTGAAGCACACATAATACCTCAACGCTATTACACATACATGTAGCATGCATATTGACGAAACGTGTACAAATATTGCATTTACAAATACCATCGACTAAGCCGCAACTGAATGTTGATATGTACATTACATTAATTTTATTAGGAAAGGGTTATAACCTTCTTAGTATCGAAAGAGTATGTTTACTGGGGGCCGTCAAGGAAACTAATACTGTTCAAAACAGATGATTTAGTTAACCGTCGTCAAATGGCTTAAATATTGCTAAATGGCGTTAAACTTCAAACAAGCAAGCAATCCTGTTTAACGGTCATATCATTAAACATCTGTTGTAATTTGTTATTCATTCACTTTTCATTTCCCCTTGCTAATTTATTCGAATCTTTGTCCAAGTTTTCGCACAAATTCTTATTCGGACTCTTCTTTCCGGGGACATATATTCTATGATGTCCTTTCTTCTTTTTCTGGCGATATTTGTTTAGCCTTTCACTATATCCAACTTCATCTTTCAACACATTTTGACATTTCAAATTTCATACTTAATCGGACTCTTTTTTTTTTTTTTTTTTTTTTGGGCAAGGGTGGTGACACGAATTCCTAATTGAAAATAGTAATTACAATTGCTTTAAAGAAATAAATAACGATATATATACAATTTCTCAATTCTTGGGATTGATCATTGTTCGTTCATAATCCTTTGAACTCTTTACAACACACAATGTCTTGTTTTCGTCAATAATGTGGCCTGCACGTCACAAACGGACATGGAACGTAACAATGACAAAGTGTGTATATATACGTATAGAGTCTTACCATTGACCTAATTAGCTGAAGTAGCACCTCTCTGTGTAAGTATGTAATTAATTTGTTTATTATCGTGACATGTACAACATAATATGTACAGATATTTTACAATTCTGACGTTTTTCATACCAATTGTTAGATTTCTTTACATACTAATTTTGACTACCATGTACGGATAACTCCGTTTACTTGATCATGCAAGACATGGGGCTCACGGCTGGTGTGACCGATCGACAGGGGATGCTTACTCCTCCTAGAGACCTGATCTCTCCTCTGGTGTGTCCAGGGGTCCGTGTTTGAGCTACCCTTTATGGGATTTGTCACTCTTCGTTATCTTCATATTTTCCATGAAATATCAATAAAATAAATGTACAGCAGCTGTCGATTCGTGAGATCTGTAAGTACCATGTATTAACCTAAATTTGATTTTGTTTAAGATTTTTAGTACATAGCTAATAGTAATATCATTCTAAATCTATTTATAACATTTGAGTTTTCGAATTTTGTAACCAATCAAAATCAACTTAGGCACTAGTCGTGAATGAAAGGTAAAGATAACGAAGAGTGATCAATCCCATAACTCCTACTGTTAATGTAACTTTTATATGCCTATCTATGGTACAGCAATGTCTGTATGTTCATCCGTGCGAGGTTTTCTGTTTCAACTTTCATTTCTCTGTCGCTTATCAAGCTGAAAAATGCTATGTAGCTTTTTTGTGGAAGGTGAAAATAACGAAGAGTGATCAACTTCATAACTCCTTTAAGGAATGCATTCTAGATCATGTTGCAAATTGTATCCATTTCGCGTTCTCTTGCAGGAATTTTGCCTCTATATTTGAAATTAATGATATATATTAAGGATACATAATTTGTTTGGCTAACTTCTCCCAAAGTTTTCCAGTGAGGACCTTCTTATCTTACAGAGTTTATATGGGTATTGAAAATGTATGTGTGGCAAGGAGTTTAATATTGAGCTGTTGAAATAGATTGTGCATAAACGCTTGCAAAAGTACGTTTCATTGTTCCATTAAAAAATGAAATTCTGCGAGATTCAAACCTATGATCTACAGATTTATGGTTTAACGGTAAGCTACACTGAGTAGATATGAAAATTTAAAAGATCAAGTAATATATTACTGACCTTCCTTTATTCATATGTTACAAAACATAGTATTCCACAGCTTATGATGGCTGATACTACCTTAAGTAATGCTCTACAACTCCTGGCATTTTTGCCATGTTTGCTAATCAATGTCACAAAATAATAAAAACACCCTATATAACCAACACCCTATATAACCTAGTCATGGGTGTATTATGTACCGGTAACGATTCTCTTGTTTCACACATTCCTATGGAGGGTAGCTGGTAGTTGAGTCACACATTCCTATGGAGGGTAGCTGGTAGTTGAGTCACACATTCCTATGGAGGGTAGCTGGTAGTCGAGTCACACATTCCTATGGAGGGTAGCTGGTAGTTGAGTCACACATTCCTATGGAGGGTAGCTGGTAGTTGAGTCACACATTCCTATGGAGGGTAGCTGGTAGTTGAGTCACACATTCCTATGGAGGGTAGCTGGTAGTTGTGTCACACATTCCTATGGAGGGTAGCTGGTAGTCGAGTCACACATTCCTATGGAGGGTAGCTGGTAGTTGAGTCACACATTCCTATGGAGGGTAGCTGGTAGTTGTGTCACACATTCCTATGGAGGGTAGCTGGTAGTTGAGTCACACATTCCTATGGAGGGTAGCTGGTAGTTGAGTCACACATTCCTATGGAGGGTAGCTGGTAGTTGAGTCACACATTCCTATGGAGGGTAGCTGGTAGTTGAGTCACACATTCCTATGGAGGGTAGCTGGTAGTTGAGGTCGCAATGCCGTTCTCTACATAGCATGAGTAAAGTTTCCATATAAAGAAAATTGAGAGCATTATGGTTTCACCATAGAAGTATCTTGTATTTGAAATCGTCACGAGTAAGCTATACATAGTAGTAAGGAAATGCTCCCGCTCTGTACGTCAGAAAGTCTGCAAGTAGATGACTAGTTATTAACTGTTGTAAATACTCTAGATTACTCCGACTTTCCTCCTCTATTTCTTTCTTAGGAATCAGGTTGTTGTATTTAGTCCATTTTATTTTTAGAGTGGCCTTTCTTTAGACATCCGCTTTAAATGAATTCCTTATAAATGATCGAATGCGCATTCTGCGGGAATACTGAGGCTTATTCACACGGCCTGATATTAGTTTACGTGGAGAAACCACTCTCGTACTAATAATATCTAGTATGTAAATATTTAGACCTCGGCGGGCTTTTTGATTAGACGTTTTGGCGAGTAAGCGTTAGCACACCACACTATCTGGGCAGCGTGGTGATCCGCCCACTCGCTTCTCACCACTGCGCCCTGAGTTCAAGCCTCAGGACCAGCATGGTTGTATGCGAGAAGGTATTATGGTTGCTCGCCCGAAAATGTAGGTTTCGTCTAAGTGCCCCCCCCCCCCTCCCCATCAATGATCTATTAGCGTCAAATCCGAGCCGACGAGAAGTATTATTAAAAGTTGTTTGTTAATCGTCGTAAAATCAAGTTTAAACTTAGTCTAATAGGCTCTTGTATAGCTACTGACAAACAAATTGATGTTATAAGGGGTTTCAACAGTCTCGTTTAAAGTCTGCATTTTGCAAATTGTATGGTCGTTATAATGATCTAGTTTGCCAATACATCCTATCTTTGGGTCAAATGCTGTCAGATGTGTTCCTATCTTTGGGTCAAATGCTGTCTGACGTGTTTCATACTGATTGTTAGGCCGTTCTTGGTACACTGATTTTGACTACGGGTTACTCCGTTTACTTGATCAAGATATAGGGCATACAGCGGTTGTGACAGGTTGACAGGGGATGCTTATTCTTCGGCACCTGATCCCACCTCTGGTTTATACAGGGTCCGTGTTTGTCCAACTCTCTATTTTGTATTCCTTAAAGGAGTTATGAGATTGATCATTGTTCGTTATTCTCATCTTCCATCTAGATGTTCGCGTATCTTCCCTCAGACGGATGGTGTCCGGACAGTCACAACACACCGTCACGCCAACAAGCAACGCACCTTCGCACTCTCACGCCAACAAGCAACGCGCCGTTAGGCCAACAAGCTTCGCGCCGACAAGCAACGCGCAGTCACGCTAACACAACTTTACACAACTCGCCTTCGCGCCAACAAGCAACGCGTAGTCACGCTAACACAACTCGCCTTCGCGCAGACAAGCGCAATATGTGTAAAGTTGTGTTAGCGTGACTGCGCGTTGCTTGTCGGCGCGAAGGCGAGTTGTTTAAAGTTGTGATGGCGCGAAAGCGCGTTGCTTGTTGGCGTGACGGCGCGAAAGCACGTTGCTTTTTGGCGCGAAGGCGAGAAAACGATGACGTATATCTTTGTTATTATAAGAACCTGTGACTTGAAATTTGGCATGCAAGTAGTTAAAACATTAATCTATGCAAGGAAAACGACAAATTACGCATAACGTACCTAGTTTAAAAAAATTAGGCATTTGAAGCGAGTGGTCAATTTTTTTTATCTGACTCCTTTCTATATTTATGGTATCACATAGTTCGGGCCCATAACGGGCTTAGCCCCTGTGTGGTCGACCGACCGACATACCGACAGGTGCAAAGCAATATGTCCCTCTTCTTTGAATGGAAGGGGGGGGGGGGCATAAAAACAAAATCACAGATCACACATTAAAGCATGACCCAATTTCCAACTTTAATCTTGGAACTTCCAACTTCAATCTTAACTTTTCCAACTTTAATTTTGTCTTTTCCAACTTTAATCTTCATTTTTCCCACTTTTAAGTTCATCATGTCAAGTTAAATTTTGTTAACTTTTTTGTAGACCTGTCATTATGTTTACACTGTATAACCTATTTATCTGCCAGTATTTTTACACTGTGTGGTCTATTTAGTTTGTCTGTCATTTGTTTACACTATAGGACCAATTAACTACAGGTAGATATGTCATACTGTGTAAACAAACAGCCAAATAAATAGGTCATACTGTGTAAACTTACGGACAAATAAATAGGTCATACTGTGTAAACAAACGGCCAAATAAATAGGTCATACTGTGTAAACATACGGCCAAATAAATAGGTCATACTGTGTAAACATACGTCCAAATAAATAGGTCATACTGTGTAAACATACGGACAAAGAAATAGGTCATACTGTGTAAACATACGGACAAATAAATAGGCCATACTGTGTAAACATACGGCCAAATAAATAGGTCATACTGTGTAAACGTACGGCCAAATAAATAGGTCATACTGTGTAAACGTACGGACAAATAAATAGGTCATACTGTGTAAACGTACGGACAAATAAATAGGTCATACTGTGTAAACGTACGGACAAATAAATAGGTCATACTGTGTAAACATACGGCCAAATAAATAGGTCATACTGTGTAAACATACGGCCAAATAAATAGGTCATACTGTGTAAACATACGGACAAAGGAATAGGCCATACTGTGTAAACATAATGACAATAATGCACATTTGATATTGTTTGGCCTTGAACTGCGACCTAAAACATTGGTCCCAAGTCACTATTTACCAGTATCGAATTAGTTTGATGTTTCATTGTTCATACAGTTGACGCATGTAGTTTTCACCGGGGATGAAATAGTCTTAGTCAGAACTCTATAATTCTAAAACATGTAGCATATATTCTAAATGCCACACCGTAAATTTGGGTCTGATAACTATAATTACCAAAAACAAGTAAGGACCTTTGTACTCCGTCATTGTGCGACCGTCTGCAGTTCAAAAACCTTCTAATCTGGGCCACCGTCTTTGCACAAAATACGTGGAGAAAATATTTAAATAATCGTGCAAAGGGACCGCAGAACAACACACCATATTACACTCAAATGTGCATTTTAAATACTAATAAAGAAATAATTTGCCACTGAATCTACCCTGTGAGTTCAAATGAATCCTTACAATTATTACGGGAAAAGTCTGGAAAACTAATGGGACAGCGAGACGCTCGGACGGACGGACAGAGAAGATAGCTAGAGTACCGGTCGCTTTTACAAAACCTGGTGGCCCTTATACGCTTCCATTGCTTTGAAACAAAAAATACGCCAGTTACTTTATTTAATCGAACATCCGTCAAGATCGGGGCACAAATTCTTATCCGGTTCGTTATTGCAGGTGTAGGTAAAAATTCTGGATATGTGGCCCGCAACTATGCACCGCGATGCCCCGTTTTGTATTCGCTGGCGATATTGTTTAAGGATGTCATTTTATCAACCTCTACTGTCAACACATGTCTCCTGACATTTCATTTTTTACGTACTTGTAATGTAAGGGGCTGTCGTTATCACATTTTTGTCAAGGTCGTGAAACAGATCCAGCCCTCGCTGTTCCATTGTTGGTCAATTAAGGAAATTATATATGTCTACACAATTTCCCAATGGAAATTATGGTAATTATTACATGTGTGTTGAAGGTTCTTCTGTTTGACACCCTACAGACTTTATAGCTGTCAGTGTGCGAGATGGAACTTTTAAATTTAGCATGTATATTCCTTGTGTGACAGTTTTTAAGGTAGGTTGCGGGTTTACTGGCAACTCACACAAAACATACCCTGAAAAAGGTGAGTGCAGTGACATGTGAACGTATTTTGAGAACGATTTTCGTTTTCATTTAGTTCAAACTAGTCTTCATCACAAGGACACTTAAGATATATATATATATATATATATATATGTGTGTGTGTGTGTGTGTGTGTGTGTGTGTGTGTGTGTGTGTGTGTGTGTGTGTATATAATTACATTATTGATTGAATTCATCTCTTTACATTTATAGCCTCTATATATATAGCATTCTAAATGTTTGGGAATATATTTATAACAAGCGTCCAGAACGCGAATTTAATGTACTATCACAAAATATTGTTTTCGTCTCATCCTGGGCGCCTTCATCTTGATCCCTTCAAAAGTCTTTGCAACCTATTGTTTTCACATACATTGATAAGACCTCCGATGACTAAGATCGAACTCATAATTATTTAATTTGACTATAGAATTAAAATCAAAGTATTTGATTTACAACATGGAACAAATTTCTATTTGTGAATATTTTGAGATAGATGTTGTTGGTACTTGGTACGTATTTACATCAGCTGCGTTACATGAATAAGGCAGATTCGATCAAATGTCTCAAGTCGTGCACGTCTCGCCCAGTATGTTTTTTTTTCAAGGACCCCATATATCTTCGTATTACCCCACTAAGTGTCTATATAACGAATTTATCCCGTGGAATTCCTGTATAAAGAGCCTACATGACGATTGAATTTTATTCAGTTTCACACGGGAAACTTCAGTCATTTATTATATTATCCTTTCACGATGGGACAAGGTGTGAATAGGGTCATTAAGCATTCATTAATGGTTTTAATTTTAGTCCGGCTAGACAAAAGGCTAATTTTCTGTAAGCATCCCCTTTTCCACGATTTGGGTTTTTTCTGGGCCGTTTACCACTTTCGCGAGTTTAATATTTTGCGAAATATTATCTCAATAGCTTTGTAGAAAACAGAGCATGCAACTGGAATTATCGTAGAAATTATTATAATGAAAGGTGAGAACTACATAAAGAATGAGACGAATGCAAGAGCACCGTCTCTCTCCTTCACCCGTGGCTCAATTCGTTAGTTCCCATGAGAAATTGATACGACAATTTTATTGGTCGTTCATGGAATGTGCCCATTCAGCAAGTCGCTCTCTACCTATGGCTTTTCGTTATACACAATATTGCTGTGATAACGATGTTAACGTAATAGCACATTTAACAGGAGACACAAAAGCATTATCGGTCACCAGAGTATTAGCTGAAAGTATGAATAGCCCCAGGTTTACTGTTCTGCATATCTAAGATAGTATAAAATAAAATGAGTTCTTTTTTAAAACACGGATGCCCAAAAGTGCCCATACTGATGAAAAACGTCATACGATATATGTTATATTAAGATAATTATGGACCCGCCGTAGAGACAAATCCCTATGATGTTTTACACAAGAACGCTATAAATATAATGCAAAGTTTGGCCCCGCTTAAATTCAGAACCTCTAGCCCGGGTATCGTGAAATTTATAATTTTGGTAGAATTTTTCCTGCCCTACATAACTATGCATATGGTTTATCTTACAGATATGGTTGTGGGGACAATTTTTAAATTGGTTCATTTTTGACAGGCTCCGGGGTGCAGGAGTCCGGAAATATTCAATTTGTCCCAAAGATGCATCATATTATATTTTAAAAGAACTGGGATGGTCGTTATCAAGAATAAGTTAAATATATTCAATTCTTAACGCATAACGACGGATTCAGACGAAAGGAAATAAGTCACCTGAGTGACACAGGTGACCCAAAGACAGAAGAGTTCCATTCCTGTGACGATTTGATTTAATAATAAATTGTTATCGTAATTTCAATGAATACACACAATAAAATATTGCAAGTATGGTATACGTATTTGTAGTCCCTGTGTATATTTACAATATGTTTATGGAGTAATTTGGTTCATTAAAAATCCGATAAGGTATGTGTATTTGTAATTCTAGTGTATTTTTTCCATATGTTCAAGAAGTAATTCGACTCATAAAAAGTGCTTTACTAATGCTTTACTAATTCAGTTTTATAATAAATGATGTCTACAGCATGACAAAAGTATACCGATTTCCTAGTCCCATAGGTACAGTTGGGCTAAAGCTTCAGTAATACAGGGTCGACAGGTCAACACATGAACAGCATATATTAATCTGTCGACCTGTCGACCCGCAGACTCTTAAATATATTAAGCTGTCAACCCGTAGACCTGACGACCTGTAGACCCTTGAACATATAAACCTGTCGACCTGTAGACCCCAAGTATATAAACCTGTATATAAGCCTTCCTGAATCGTCGATCATTCTCTACCAAATCTGACTTTTTGTCAAGGCCTCTATGTTGCACTTCAGCTTTCTTGGTTTACGTAGTAGTATATTTTGGCACTATAGAGTTGAAACAAGTTCTGCCGTTCAAAGTGATGCTACTTGGTTATATAACTCTGTGATTAACACCTAAAATTGAGAAACGTCATGGAATCGGCATAATTGAGTAATTGTGGTACATGTATGAATCTACAGTTTGGTGTATGAATTTCTTTAATAGTGCGCATTGTTTTTTCTAAAGGCCGGAACTACTTAAACGTATACTATACTTGGGCCGTAGTACTTTTTGTTGTACAACATGTACATTGAATTGACTACGGATAACTCCGTTTACCTATCAAGGTGTAGGGCTCATGGCGGGTGTGACCGGTCGACAGGGAATGATTACTCCTCCTAGGCACCTGGTCCCACCTCTAATGTGCCCAGGGGTCCGTGTTTGCCTAACTATCTACTTTGTATTGCTTATAGGAGTTATGAGATTGATCACTGGTCGTTATCTTTACCTTTCATTCATGAGAACCAGGGTATTAGAAGGGAAATAGATCATAAAAATCTTATCGGAAATACTAAGGCAGAGTTTGGAAGTACATTAAAGGTGAAGATAACGAACAGTGATCAATCTCATAACTCTTCCAAGGAATACAAAATAGAGAGTTGGGGAAACACGGACCCCTGGTTACTAGTATACCAGAGGTGGAATCAGGTGCCTAGGAGGAGTAATCATTCCCTGTCGACCGGTCACACCCGCCGTGAGCCCTACACCTTGATAGGTAAACGGAGTTATCAGTAGTCAATTCAATGTACATGTTGTGTAACAGGAAACCTACCCAGTATTAGTAACGAGTTTGTAGTACTTTTAATATTTCATTGTGTGTATTCATTGAAATTACGATAATAGAACATTTCATTTAGCCGCCGGAGTTATATACATTAATTAAATAATTCTTAAACCATGATTTGAGAGACTTTCAACATATCTTTACCGTGTTTCAAATCCCGAATATCTAAATCGAAAAGTCATTAAATGAACAAGTATTCTGAGAGTATTGCATAGCAATACATATTCCCCTACCTTATTGAACCGCAACAATATTTGAAGTTCATTATGAGACTAAGGTTATGGTAAAAGGGAAGATTGGGAAACCAAGGTAGGAATATTAATGGTTGGAAATCAACTACTATTCGGGTACAAAGACTAGACCAGGAAAACTTCAAAATCGATCTGTAACTTGTTATGGCAAAGCAATTATCACGATGTACTGAATATCAAATGAATATCTGCAAGAACATTAAAAACGTCCAGAAAACTGATAATTCATGTCATTTTTTTTTTAAGTCCAAGGGCCATAACTTAGTGAAAAATCAACGGACCAAAACGAAACTCGAACTTGATCTGTAACTTTTAATGGCAAAGCAATGTACCAAATATCAAATGAATATCTGCAAGATCGTCAAAAAAAGTCCGGAAAACTAATAGCGAGCGAAGATCGCGACGCGACGAGCTCGCTCCAATGATTACACATATGAGTCACGTGATTTGCTCTTCATCAGCTGAAAAAAGATGAGTATTACCCATAATGCTTCTGGAAAAATGTCGCCATCACTGCGGTATACTTCATGGACAAACCCGTAATTAAAATAATTAGATTGTTTAGAAAGTACCATAAACGTTTTTAAATTCCAGACAAGCTTTCTTATAGCTTCAAACGTTTTGTTTTTCCTTGGTTTGAGAGAAGAAGAAAAAACGTTGCAGCTAATATGACGTCACAATATAACTGTTTACATCCACCGCGTTATATTTCCCGCGTTAAATGAAGAGGCGGATAAAATGTCTATAAGTCGTGTTGCAAGATGTTAATGGGCTTCGCTCGTCTCAATGGTCACACCGTACAACATATTAATTCATGTTATTTTTCTAAGTCCAAGGGCCATAACTTAGTGAAAAATCAACGGACCGAGACAAAATATAAACTTGATCTGTAACTTGTTATGGCAAAGCAATGTACCAAATGTAAAACTTATACGGTACCAATTTTGATGCACCAGATGCGCATTTCGACAAATAATGTCTCTTCAGTGATGCTGAACCGAAATGTTTGAAATCCGAAATAACGATAAACTTGCTAGAGCTATTTTAGGGGAAAACAGAGTGCCAAAAAGTGGAGCCAAATTCATCTCAGGATAAAAGCTATGCATGAGGGAGATAATCCTTAATTTTGAAACGAATTTCTAAATTTTATCACAGCAATTAAATGTACATCCGTATTTTCAAGCTAGTAACGAAGTACTTAGCTACTGGGCTGTAGAGACCCTCGGGGACTAACATTCCACCAACAGAGGTCTCGACCCAGGGGTCATAATGTAAAACTTATACGGTACCAATTTTGATGCACCAGATGCGCATTTCGACAAATAATGTCTCTTCAGTGATGCTCAACCGAAATGTTTGAAATTCGAAATAACGATAAACTTGCTAGAGCTATTTTAGGGAATATCAAATGAACATCTGCAAGCACACTTTTTAAAAAAAAGTCCGGAAAACTGATTTGCAGGACTGACGGATGGACAGACAGACGGACGGACGGAGCGCAAACCTGAAGTCCCCTTCTACTTCGTCGGTAGGGGGACTAAAAAATGAGATAACGAACAGTGCTCAATGACATAAATCCTATAAAGAATACAAAATTAAGAGTAGGGCAAACACTGAGCCCTAGGTATACCAAAGGTGGGATCAAGTACCTGCGAAGAGTAATGCCACACCCGCCGTGAGCCCAGGTAAACGGACTAATCCGTAGTGATTGTTTTATGAAGTCTAAATCAGGTATAGGACAATATTTAATAACATCTGAATTATTTGACCAGACCACATCATTATAAAATTAGAAACTTAAGCATTTTCAGATAACATTGTGTCTTGGCCTTGAATTAAGACCCACTGCACAAGGTCGCCATTAGAATACAAATATTTGTTCGGGTAACAATTTCTAGAAAATGTTACATGTAGCTTCTACTTGGCAAAATGGGATATAGTTTATATGGTAAGAGAATGTGCTATGACCTAAACTAATATCATTTGTTGAATGACTACTAGTACAAACAAATTACATGTAGATGTATCTTGTTTAACGTCCCTCTCGAGAATTTTTCGCACATGTGGAGACGTCATTAAGACAGGTAAAGGGCTTCACGTGTAAGCCTATGCTCGGCGCTTACGGCCATGGAGCAGTGAGGGTTCTGTAGCGTGCCACACCTACTGTGACACGTGACATCCGTTTTTAAGGTCATCTCGTGACATTCACACCTGATGTTGAGCGTTGGCGATGGAACGGTCACTACCTGTTTTAACGACTCAGGTCTGCCACAGCCGAGATTTGAAAACCGACCTTTCGCATGCGGGGGAATGCTCTACCTCTAGACCACGGTGGCGGTTTAACTATATGTAGATATTAGAGACAAAATGAAAGCTCATGATTGTCACAAAGGTTGTTTATATGGGACAATAGGGCATGCTCTCATACCAATACAGCACGACCGTGACGAGGATCACAATCTAACAATATTAGAAACTAAATTATCAGAACTTGAACATTAAACGTGTCCTTGTCCCCCAATGAGTTATTCTTTGTATTTATGTATGCATGGCTGTATGTAGGTAGATTCCGCATAAACATTTATTAAGGTCTTCCGTAGCAACGGAAGACCTTCTACTTATTGTGCTGGTTAAGATTATTAGGTCTTTCCATCTTTCTGTGGAAAGACCTATTGATATTCTTCTGTTTATTATTATTAGGTCTTTCCATCTTTCTGTGGAAAGACCTATTGATATTCTTCTGTTTATTAGGTCTTTCCACCTTTCTGTGGAAAGACCTATTGATATTCTTCTGTTTATTAGGTCTTTCCATCTTTCTGTGGAAAGACCTATTGATATTCTTCTGTTTATTATTATTATTATTATTATTATTATTATTTTTCCTCCCCGTGATTTTGAGTTTCAAGATTTATCGAAAAGATTTATAGTCCATAAGAATGTACTCCTTAAAAGATTTTGGCAGTTCACCCTGCGTATATGAACTTTGACCCCTCAAGGAGTTATTGCCCCTTTTGCAATAAAGGCTT
This sequence comes from Ostrea edulis, assembly GCF_947568905.1. Classification (NCBI taxonomy): domain Eukaryota; kingdom Metazoa; phylum Mollusca; class Bivalvia; order Ostreida; family Ostreidae; genus Ostrea; species Ostrea edulis. The sequence goes on from NC_079167.1 coordinate 40,908,315, forward strand.
GTTATCGCTACTCCTCCGAAACCGTACATCGTAAAGATACCAAACCTTCACCAATGTCTTCGACTAATCAAGGAGACTCTTCAATCTATTCATTGCGAAAAGATTCTTCGACCCCTTTTATGAGTTATTGCCCCTGAAAGTTTTTGATTTTTACAAATAATTGAAAAAATTTAAAACCATTTATCCTAGAGACATGGGACCAACTGCATTAGAATCTTCATCCTTTGACCTTTTAATTTATGTCAAGGTCAAAGGTCAAGGTCATTCAAAATATGAGGAATTTAGCTCTTTTTAGATCTCTTTTGTCTTTCAACATATACTACATATCATTGCATGTTTAGTATGTCCTTTCAAATCTATTTTAAAGATTTAATTCCTGTATCTTAAGACTGACCCCTTTAAAAGTTATTGCCCCTTAAAGTATTAACCTTGTTATCGCTACTCCTCCGAAACCGTACACCGTAAAGATACCAAACCTTCACCAATGTCTTCGACTAGTCAAGGAGACTCTTCAATCTATTCATTGCGAAAAGATTCTTCGACCCCTTTTATGAGTTATTGCCCCTGAAAGTTTTTGATTTTTACAAATAATTGAAAAAATTTAAAACCATTTATCCTAGAGACATGGGACCAACTGCATTAGAATCTTCATCCTTTGACCTTTTAATTTATGTCAAGGTCAAAGGTCAAGGTCATTCAAAATATGAGAAATTTAGCTCTTTTTAGATCTCTTTTGTCTTTCAACATATACTACATATCATTGCATCTTTAGTATGTCCTTTCAAATCTATTTTAAAGATTTAATTCCTGTATCTTAAGATTGACCCCTTTAAAAGTTATTGCCCCTTAGAGTATTAACCTTGTTATCGCTACTCCTCCGAAACCGTACACCGTAAAGATACCAAACCTTCACCAATGTCTTCAACTAGTCAAGGAGACTCTTCAATCTATTCATTGCGAAAAGATTCTTCAACCCCTTTTATGAGTTATTGCCCCTGAAAGTTTTTGATTTTTACAAATAATTGAAAAAAATTAAAACCATTTATCCTAGAGACATGGGACTAACTGCATTAGAATCTTCATCCTTTGACCTTTTAATTTATGTCAAGGTCAAAGGTCAAGGTCATTCAAAATATGAGAAATTTAGCTCTTTTTATATCTCTTTTGTCTTTCAATATATACTACATATAATTGAATCTTTAGTATGTCCTTTTAAATCCATTTTAAAGATTTGATACCTGTACCCTAAGACTGACCCCTTTAAAAGTTATTGCCCCTTACATTATTAACCTTGTTATCGCTACCCCTTTGAAACCATAGACCATAGAGACACCAAACCTTCACCAATGTCTTCGGTTTCTCAAAGCACAACTTCAACATATTCAGTGTGAAAGGATCCGCTGACCCCTTATATGAGTTATTGCCCTTTTATGTGTTTGTGCTAATCGTTAACTTTTAAACGGATAATCATAGAAACATGGAACCAACTGCAATGTGATCATTGACCTCTGACCCTGAATATTAGGTAAAGGTCAAAGGTCAAAGTTACTTCAAATATTGAGAATTTAGCTCTTTTTATACCTCTTTTGTCTTTCAACATACATCATTTTTCATTGCATCATTAGTATGTTCTTTTAAAACCAATTAAAACATCTTTCTTGGCCCTTAAGCCGGGCTCCTTTAAAAATTATTGCCCATCTTACAAATAAAACTTGTTATCACTAGTCCTTCGAAACCGTTAACCCTGGAGATACCAAACCTTAATCATTAATGTTTTGTAATGATTTAGTAGACTCTTCAATCTATTCAGTGCGAAAAGATTCACTAACCCCTTTAAATAGTTATGGCCCCTGAAAGTTTTCCAAGTTTACAATGACTTGAAAGTTTTTTGGCCTCATTTGACCTACTGAAGAATGGATCAAGATTGAAGGTCAAGAAACAAATCCAGAAAAGGTGGAAAGACCTCTAATTGTTCGCGAACAATTAGGATTACTAGTTATTATTAGGTCTTTCCATCTTTCTGTGGAAAGACCTATTGATATTCTTCTGTTTATTATTATTATTATTATTATTATTATTATTATTATTTTTCCTCCCCGTGATTTTGAGTTTCAAGATTTATCGAAAAGATTTATAGTCCATAAGAATGTACTCCTTAAAAGATTTTGGCAGTTCACCCTGCGTATATGAACTTTGACCCCTCAAGGAGTTATTGCCCCTTTTGCAATAAAAGCTTGTTATCGCTACTCCTCCGAAATCGTACACCGTAAAGATACCAAACCTTCACCAATGTCTTCGACTAGTCAAGGAGACTCTTCAATCTATTCATTGCGAAATGATTCTTCGACCCCTTTTATGAGTTATTGCCCCTGAAAGTTTTTGAATTTTACAAATAATTGAAAAAATTTAAAACCATTTATCCTAGAGACATGGGACCAACTGCATTAGAATCTTCATCCTTTGACCTTTTAATTTATGTCAAGGTCAAAGGTCAAGGTCATTCAAAATATGAGAAATTTAGCTCTTTTTATATCTCTTTTGTCTTTCAACATATACTACATATCATTGCATCTTTAGTATGTCCTTTCAAATCTATTTTAAAGATTTAATTCCTGTATCTTAAGACTGACCCCTTTAAAAGTTATTGCCCCTTAGAGTATTAACCTTGTTATCGCTACTCCTCCGAAACCGTACACCGTAAAGATACCAAACCTTCACCAATGTCTTCGACTAGTCAAGGAGACTCTTCAATCTATTCATTGCGAAAAGATTCTTGACCCCTTTTATGAGTTATTGCCCCTGAAAGTTTTTGATTTTTACAAATAATTGAAAAAAATTAAAACCATTTATCCTAGAGACATGGGACTAACTGCATTAGAATCTTCATCCTTTGACCTTTTAATTTATGTCAAGGTCAAAGGTCAAGGTCATTGAAAATATGAGAAATTTAGCTCTTTTTATATCTCTTTTATAATTCAATATATACTACATATAATTGAATCTTTAGTATGTCCTTTTAAATCCATTTTAAAGATTTAATACCTGTACCCTAAGACTGACCCTTTTAAAAGTTATTGCCCCTAACAGTATTAACCTTGTTATCGGTACCCCTTTGAAACCATAGACCATAGAGACACCAAACCTTCACCAATGTCTTCAGTTTCTCAAAGCACAACTTCAACATATTCAGTGTGAAATGATCCGCTGACCCCTTATATGAGTTATTGCCCTTTTATGTGTTTGTGCCAATCGTTAACTTTTAAACGGATAATCATAGAAACATGGGACCAACTGCAATGTGATCATTGACCTTTGACCCTGAATATTAGGTAAAGGTCAAAGGTCAAAGTTACTTCAAATATTGAGAATTTAGCTCTTTTTATATCTCTTTTGTCTTTCAACATACATCATTTTTCATTGCATCATTAGTATGTTCTTTTAAAACCAATTAAAACATCTTTCTTGGCCCTTAAGCCGGGCTCCTTTAAAAATTATTACCCATCTTACAAATAAAGCTTGTTATCACTAGTCCTTCGAAACCGTTAACCCTGGATATACCAAACCTTAATCATTAATGTTTTGTAATGATTTAGTAGACTCTTCAATCTATTCAGTGCGAAAAGATTCACCAACCCCTTTAAATAGTTATGGTCCCTGAAAGTTTTCCAAGTTTACATTGACTTGAAAGTTTTTTGGCCTCATTTGACCTACTGAAGAATGGATCAAGATTGAAGGTCAAGAAACAAATCCAGAAAAGGTGGAAAGACCTCTAATTGTTCACGAACAATTAGGATTACTAGTTATTATTATTATTATTATTATTATTATTATTATTTTTCCTCCCCGTGATTTTGAGTTTCAAGATTTATCGAAAAGATTTATAGTCCATAAGAATGTACTCCTTAAAAGATTTTGGCAGTTCACCCTGGGTATATGAACTTTGACCCCTCAAGGAGTTATTGCCCCTTTTGCAATAAAAGCTTGTTATCGCTACTCCTCCGAAACCGAACACCGTAAAGATACCAAACCTTCACTAATGTCTTCGACTAGTCAAGGAGACTCTTCAATCTATTCATTGCGAAATGATTCTTCGACCCCTTTTATGAGTTATTGCCCCTGAAAATTTTTGATTTTTACAAATAATTGAAAAAATTTAAAACCATTTATCCTAGAGACATGGGACTAACTGCATTAGAATCTTCATCCTTTGACCTTTTGATTTATATCAAGGTCAAAGGTCAAGGTCATTCAAAATATGAGAAATTTAGCTCTTTTTAGATCTCTTTTGTCTTTCAACATATACTACATATCATTGCATCTTTAGTATGTCCTTTTAAATCTATTTTAAAGATTTAATTTCTGTACCTTAAGACTGACCCTTTTAAAAGTTATTGCCCCTTAGAGTATTAACCTTGTTATCGCTACTCCTCCGAAACCGTACACCGTAAAGATACCAAACCTTCACCAATGTCTTCGACTAGTGAAGGAGACTCTTCAATCTATTCATTGCAAAAAGATTCTTCGACCCCTTTTATGAGTTATTGCCCCTGAAAGTTTTTCATTTTTACAAATAATTGAAAAAATTTAAAACCATTTATCCTAGAGACATGGGACCAACTGCATTAGAATCTTCATCCTTTGACCTTTTAATTTATGTCAAGGTCAAAGGTCAAGGTCATTCAAAATATGAGAAATTTAGCTCTTTTTATATCTCTTTTGTCTTTCAACATATACTACATATCATTGCATCTTTAGTATGTCGTTTTAAATCTATTTTAAAGATTTAATTCCTGTACCCTAAGATTGACCCCTTTAAAAGTTATTGCCCTTTACAGTATTAACCTTGTTATCGCTACTCCTCTGAAACCATAGACCGTAGAGACACCAAACCTTCACCAATGTCTTCAACTATTCAAGGAGATTCTTCAATCTAGTCATTGCGAAAATATTCTTCGACCCCTTTTATGAGTTATTGCCCCTGAAAGTTTTTGATTTTTACAAATAATTAAAAAAAAATTAAAACCATTTATCCTAGAGACATGGGACCAACTGCATTAGAATCTTCATCCTTTGACCTTTTAATTTATATCAAGGTCAAAGGTCAAGGTCATTCAAAATATGAGAAATTTAGCTCTTTTTAGATCTCTTTTGTCTTTCAACATATACTACATATCATTGCATCTTTAGTATGTCGTTTTAAATCTATTTTAAAGATTTAATTCCTGTACCCAAAGATTGACCCCTTTAAAAGTTATTGCCCTTTACAGTATTAACCTTGTTATCGCTACTCCTCTGAAACCATAGACCGTAGACACACCAAACCTTCACCAATGTCTTCAACTATTCAAGGAGACTCTTCAATCTAGTCATTGTGAAAATATTCTTCGACCCCTTTTATGAGTTATTGCCCCTGAAATTTTTTGATTTTTAGAAATAATTGAAAAAAATTAAAACCATTTATCCTAGAGACATGGGACCAACTGCATTAGAATCTTCATCCTTTTAATTTATGTCAAGGTCAAAGGTCAAGGTCATTCAAAATATGAGAAATTTAGCTCTTTTTATATCTCTTTTGTCTTTCAACATATACTACATATCATTGCATCTTTAGTATGTCGTTTTAAATCTATTTTAAAGATTTAATTCCTGTACCCTAAGATTGACCCCTTTAAAAGTTATTGCCCTTTACAGTATTAACCTTGTTATCGCTACTCCTCTGAAACCATAGACCGTAGAGACACCAAACCTTCACCAATGTCTTCAACTATTCAAGGAGACTCTTCAATCTAGTCATTGCGAAAATATTCTTCGACCCCTTTTATGAGTTATTGCCCCTGAAAGTTTTTGATTTTTACAAATAATTAAAAAAAAATCAAAACCATTTATCCTAGAGACATGGGACCAACTGCATTAGAATCTTCATCCTTTGACCTTTTAATTTATGTCAAGGTCAAAGGTCAAGGTCATTCAAAATATGAGAAATTTAGCTCTTTTTATATCTCTTTTGTCTTTCAACATATACTACATATCATTGCATCTTTAGTATGTCGTTTTAAATCTATTTTAAAGATTTAATTCCTGTACCCTAAGATTGACCCCTTTAAAAGTTATTGCCCTTTACAGTATTAACCTTGTTATCGCTACTCCTCTGAAACCATAGACCGTAGAGACACCAAACCTTCACCAATGTCTTCAACTATTCAAGGAGACTCTTCAATCTAGTCATTGCGAAAATAGTCTTCGACCCCTTTTATGAGTTATTGCCCCTGAAAGTTTTTGATTTTTACAAATAATTAAAAAAAATTAAAACCATTTATCCAAGAGAAATGGGACGACTGCATTAGAATCTCCATTCTTTGACCTTTTAATTTATGTCAAGGTCAAAGGTCAAGGTCATTCAAAATATGAGAAATTTAGCTCTTTTTAGATCTCTTTTGTCTTTCAACATATACTACATATAATTGAATCTTTAGTATGTCCTTTTAAATCCATTTTAAAGATTTGATACCTGTACCCTAAGACTGACCCCTTTAAAAGTTATTGCCCCTTACATTATTAACCTTGTTATCGCTACCCCTTTGAAACCATAGACCATAGAGACACCAAACCTTCACCAATGTATTCAGTTTCTCAAAGCACAACTTCAACATATTCAGTGTGAAATGATCCGCTGACCCCTTATATGAGTTATTGCCCTTTTATGTGTTTGTGCCAATCGTTAACTTTTAAACGGATAATCATAGAAACATGGGACCAACTGCAATGTGATCATTGACCTTTGACCCTGAATATTAGGTAAAGGTCAAAGGTCAAAGTTACTTCAAATATTGAGAATTTAGCTCTTTTTATATCTCTTTTGTCTTTCAACATACATCATTTTTCATTGCATCATTAGTATGTTCTTTTAAAACCAATTAAAACATCTTTCTTGGCCCTTAAGCCGGGCTCCTTTAAAAATTATTGCCCATCTTACAAATAAAGCTTGTTATCACTAGTCCTTCGAAACCGTTAACTCTGGAGATACCAAACCTTAATCATTAATGTTTTGTACTGATTTAGTAGACTCTTCAATCTATTCAGTGCGAAAAGATTCACCAACCCCTTTAAATAGTTATGGCCCCTGAAAGTTTTCCAAGTTTACATTGACTTGAAAGTTTTTTGGCCTCATTTGACCTACTGAAGAATGGATCAAGATTGAAGGTCAAGAAACAAATCCAGAAAAGGTGGAAAGACCTCTAATTGTTCACGAACAATTAGGATTACTAGTTATTATTATTATTATTATTATTTTTTTTTTTCCTCCCCGTGATTTTGAGTTTCAAGATTTATCGAAAAGATTTATAGTCCATAAGAATGTACTCCTTAAAAGATTTTGGCAGTTCACCCTGCGTATATGAACTTTGACCCCTCAAGGAGTTATTGCCCCTTTTGCAATAAAAGCTTGTTATCGCTACTCCTCCGAAACCATACACCGTAAAGATACCAAACCTTCACCAATGTCTTCGACTAATCAAGGAGACTCTTCAATCTATTCATTGCGAAAAGATTCTTCGACCCCTTTTATGAGTTATTGCCCCTGAAAGTTTTTGATTTTTACAAATAATTGAAAAAATTTAAAACCATTTATCCTAGAGACATGGGACCAACTGCTTTAGAATCTTCATCCTTTGACCTTTTAATTTATGTCAAGGTCAAAGGTCAAGGTCATTCAAAATATGAGGAATTTAGCTCTTTTTAGATCTCTTTTGTCTTTCAACATATACTACATATCATTGCATCTTTAGTATGTCCTTTCAAATCTATTTTAAAGATTTAATTCCTGTATCTTAAGATTGACCCCTTTAAAAGTTATTGCCCCTTAGAGTATTAACCTTGTTATCGCTACTCCTCCGAAACCGTACACCGTAAAGACACCAAACCTTCACCAATGTCTTCAACTAGTCAAGGAGACTCTTCAATCTATTCATTGCGAAAAGATTCTTCGACCCCTTTTATGAGTTATTGCCCCTGAAAGTTTTTGATTTTTACAAATAATTGAAAAAAATTAAAACCATTTATCCTAGAGACATGGGACCAACTGCAATAGAATCTCCATTCTTTGACCTTTTAATTTATGTCAAGGTCAAAGGTCAAGGTCATTCAAAATATGAGAAATTTAGCTCCTTTTAGATCTCTTTTGTCTTTCAACATATACTACATATAATTGAATCTTTAGTATGTCCTTTTAAATCTATTTTAAAGATTTAATTCCTGTACCTTAAGACTGACCCCTTTAAAAGTTATTGCCCCTTAGAGTATTAACCTTGTTATCGCTACTCCTCCGAAACCGTACACCGTAAAGATACCAAACCTTCACCAATGTCTTCAACTAGTCAAGGAGACTCTTCAATCTATTCATTGCAAAAAGATTCTTCGACCCCTTTTATGAGTTATTGCCCCTGAAAGTTTTTGATTTTTACAAATAATTAAAAAAAAATTAAAACCATTTATCCTAGAGACATGGGACCAACTGCATTAGAATCTCCATTCTTTGACCTTTTAATTTATGTCAAGGTCAAAGGTCAAGGTCATTCAAAATATGAGAAATTTAGCTCTTTTTAGATCGCTTTTGTCTTTCAACATATACTACATATAATTGAATCTTTAGTATGTCCTTTTAAATCCATTTTAAAGATTTGATACCTGTACCTTAAGACTGACCCCTTTAAAAGTTATTGCCCCTTACATTATTAACCTTGTTATCGCTACCCCTTTGAAACCATAGACCATAGAGACACCAAACCTTCACTAATGTTTTCAACTACTCAAGGAGACTCTTCAATCTAGTCATTGCGAAAATATTCTTCGACTCCTTTTATGAGTTATTGCCCCTGAAAGTTTTTCATTTTTACAAATAATTAAAAAAAATTAAAACCATTTATCCTAGAGACATGGGACCAACTGCATTAGAATCTCCATTCTTTGACCTTTTAATTTATGTCAAGGTCAAAGGTCAAGGTCATTCAAAATATGAGAAATTCAGCTCTTTTTAGATCTCTTTTGTCTTTCAACATATACTACATATAATTGAATCTTTAGTATGTCCTTTTAAATCCATTTTAAAGATTTGATACCTGTACCCTAAGACTGACCCCTTTAAAAGTTATTGCCCCTTACATTATTAACCTTGTTATCGCTACCCCTTTGAAACCATAGACCATAGAGACACCAAACCTTCACCAATGTCTTCAGTTTCTCAAAGCACAACTTCAACATATTCAGTGTGAAATGATCCGCTGACCCCTTATATGAGTTATTGCCCTTTTATGTGTTTGTGCCAATCGTTAACTTTTAAACGGATAATCATAGAAACATGGGACCAACTGCAATGTGATCATTGACCTTTGACCCTGAATATTAGGTAAAGGTCAAAGGTCAAAGTTACTTCAAATATTGAGAATTTAGCTCTTTTTATATCTCTTTTGTCTTTCAACATACATCATTTTTCATTGCATCATTAGTATGTTCTTTTAAAACCAATTAAAACATCTTTCTTGGCCCTTAAGCCGGGCTCCTTTAAAAATTATTGCCCATCTTACAAATAAAGCTTGTTATCACTAGTCCTTCGAAACCGTTAACCCTGGAGATACCAAATCTTAATCATTAATGTTTTGTAATGATTTAGTAGACTCTTCAATCTATTCACTGCGAAAAGATTCACCAACCCCTTTAAATAGTTATGGCCCCTGAAAGTTTTCCAAGTTTACATTGACTTGAAAGTTTTTTGGCCTCATTTGACCTACTGAAGAATGGATCAAGATTGAAGGTCAAGAAACAAATCCAGAAGAGATGGAAAGACCTCTAATTGTTCGCGAACAATTAGGATTACTAGTTCTTATTATTCTTTTTTTTTTTTTTCCTAGACGCTAACTTTGAAGCTTCATATCTCGCTCATTCCTCAACCGATTTTGCTCAAATTTTCAGCTTTAATACATTTTACTAAATACTTTCAAAATACTTTTAAACATTTTGGATATTCTCTTCCGCTTGCGAGTTATTTCCCTTTTAGTGAAATTTTAGGGGCTTTGGTTTCCAGATAAAGGCTCCGAGACTATAATAATTGGAGCAGAGAAAACACTGAATTGGTAAAGTAGAAGCATTGTAGTTGTGCACATCATATTTTGTTTTTTGATTTCGCCATTTAAAATGGCGATAGAGAGTGGTCAAAAACCAGGACGCCTGAAAGAGCGAAAATTTGCACATAATTTCCTTTGTATCTTTTAAACTAAAAATATTTTGTTAAGACATGTAGAATAAAAGTTGTGTAGAATTTCAAGAGCTTTTATTTGACACCAGTAAAAAGGGGCTGGCCCCTTAAATTAGGGATCTACGGCCCCTAAAAGTTTTCGCTTTATAGCTCAAAAACGGCAAAGAATTCGATATGGCTTCCGATGGAAAAGTTGTTCTTTAACATCTTATTTATCTCATGAAATTGTTATTTTGTTCGAATCTTGTGTTATATTAAAGTAAAAAGCTATACCCGTAAACAAGTAGCCATTTTCATTTGGCAAGTGAGCGAGAACTCTTCATGCGTATAACTGAAATAAACTTGCTAAAAATAACATACCTGACTACAATAGATACTAATATTCATTTTAAATAAGGTTTTTAACATGCTCTGTGGTTCAAATACAAATTATTTAGTGATACATTTCTCTTTTTCTTTCGTTTTAACATAAACAAACCTTCAACAACAACAAAAGGAGAGAGATAAATTATCTTTTATTTGTTTCATATTAGAATTAAAATAAGTAATATACATAAAAATAAAACGTTCAAACGTAAAATAAATCATGGTCAATAACTGCAAGCTGTTTACATTCTTCACGGTCAGCGTTGTTTATACAGTTATGTAACCCAACTCTCGCCTCGCTCGCAGGTGGCCAGAGTGACAAGCTTGCATAATCAAAACAAAAACATCGAAGCTAACTCGTCTTTCGTCCATCGCATGAATAAACACATCAATTACTGGAAAATTATGTTTGAAATCATTTTGAATCCTTTTACATTATATCATACTTAATTAACAATTATATTATGTTTTATTTCAATTATAAAGTAATTGTAAAGATGCTACTGCAAGCATTTCGAGTTAGTGATCAATGGACCTCATAATATTTGTGTCAAGTTATACATACATTTAAAAAAACCTACACAATTTTCCTGATTATTTATCGGGTTGTCATTTTCCTCACAATAAGTTTACGGTAAGGGTATGTGACGTTTCTAATTGTCAGAAAAAATCGTACTAAATAAAATGAAGTAGTTTTAAGTTTTATTAACTTATAATTGTCTGCATACAGAAGGATTTATTTGTCGGTTCATTTCATTTCATCTAAATACAATCATGCGTGCAAGTAGATGCGGTTTTTATAAGTGAAATGAAAAAGGCAAGAGCGCCCCAAATATATATATACATCTCAAGCGTCTTATTGTGTTTAATTTTGGAGATTCATCACATGTGGACAAGCAATCTGTGATTTAACTCTACTTTAGCCAGTTGATACACAAGCTTTCTGCATTCTCTACAAAGTGAAAAAAATGGATCCTTTTTGTAAGCATAACAAATAATTTATAAACTTTATTTTTTAAATCACGGGTTCTTATCATGATTATACCAACTCTAAACATGTATAGAAAATCATCAGAAATCCACATCGAATCAGTCTTATTTCATTCAGTCATTAACTGCAAGCATTTTACATACACACCGGGGTTTGTTCTTGTTTACAATTACGTAACCCATGGCTCGATTGCCCGAGTTCGGAGCTATCGCATGTGTACCAGCGATCAGCGGCAATACATGTACACACAAAAACATTACCGTTTTAATGTAATTTGCAAACACAACGATTTACAGAAAATTATGTTTTTAATAAAATCGGATTTTTCAAATGATTGGTGGAAGGACAGGAAGTTCCAGTTCCCACCCTCCAATATTTTTGCCAACATATGCTTGACAGTATACAATACAGATCGTTAATTTACGGTCATGCCCTTTCCAGGCACGTAAAACCCGGGGGGGGGGGGGCAGGAAACCTAACGTTTTACTGTTAATTTACTATGAAAATGGTCATTGGAAGGCCTGTTCCCCCCCCCCCCCCCCCCCACTTTTGTAGTGAAATGCGCTAATGTTATGTAAAGAACAAATTTTTTGGTGTACAGATAAGTTGGAACCTACCCCACCCCACCCCCACCCCCCCCCGAAATAGGATTTTTGACTTTGGGAAATTGTCCGTTTTCTTTCTTTGTTTTTGTTGTTTTTTTTTTTTTTTTTGCTTGTCAAAGATTTTTTGGTAAGTGGAATTTTTTTTTTCTGGCTGCCCCCCCCCCCCCCCCCCCACTTTCAAAAACGATGTTACGTGCCTGCTTTCAATCTGCCTTATGTTTACCTCTTTTGTTTTTACCTATTGAGGATTTTCTGTTTGGTTGCCTGCCTCTAACTATATTGCTTTATACGGACTTGACTCGTGACTCTTATAATGATAGTACGCTGATGAAAATGTCTTTGCGCGTTCATTTCGGTGTTGAAAATGAATACACTTGCCGGTCAATGGAAGGTTTGGATTTAGATTTTTTAGAAATAAAAATTGAGATAGGACTTTAAATTGATACATCATTTTATATATGAAAAAACCTTATTAAGATTTACTTATTAAAGAATTGATTAATCATATTTTCCTTTTGAAACATGAAAATTTGAACACAGATTCTGAATTGCATACATGTATTACTTTAATTTATAGTAATTCAAAAAACCTGCTTCCTGGGCTTCGAGATTCAAGGCCAGAGCAGTTCAACAACAAAGATGTCGACATTTTCAAAGACCTGTATAGGACGTAAAACATATACAATAGATCATATAATCACTGGGATGAACTCAATGAGAAAAAAAGCAATTGTTGCTTATCAAAGTTCGAGGGGGGGGGGGGGGGGGGGGAGGACCTCCAAAACACACTCACAATTAAAGTGTGGAACTCGTAAGTTGATAGATCTATTGATTGTGTCAATATGTTCAAAACAATAATTAGAGTTTCAATTTTCGTCATCTGGCGGGAAAGATAATTTCCTTTAGATATTTTTTTAAAAGTGTGAGAACTATAGGGTCAGTGAAAAAAGGTGCTATTATATTGTAAATTACATTCTTTAGGCCTATAAGTCATAAGCACTGTATATCAAAATAAAAAACGTGTTACTTACGATTTGAATGACAGACACTCTTCTGATACTAATGAAATGAAAATGTGTTCTAGAAGGATGTGCGCACGTATTATCGGGGGAAGGGGGTGGGGTGTGAGAGGAGAAGCTTGTCCCCTACGCTTTTTTAATTACGATTTGAATGACGGACATTTTCCTTATTTAATGACCCCCCCCCTCCACACACACACACACACACACATACAATCACACATACACTATACTCTGGGAAGCCTTTTAATTAATTTTTTTTTTTGCATTGTCGATGATGTCGAAAATATGTGTTCTTGAAGGATGAGGGCACGTAGTGTTGGGAGTGGGGGTGTCAGAGGGGAGGCCTGTCCCCTCTGCTTTTTTTTCAAACATAAATGTTACTGTTATTCTACTAGGAAGATGTTCATTGACAGTCCAGTCCCCCACTTTTTTGAAATGTACCATTTCGGTTAACGTAAAGAATTCTTTTCTGGTCACAAAGTAGTAAATCGAACCCCCAACCCCCCCCCCCCCCCCCCCCCACACACACACACATACATACACTCACACATACACTAGACTCTGGGAAGCCTTTTTGTAAATTTTTTTGCATGTCTATGATTTTCTGGCTAGCCCTTACTTTTCATAAACGATGTGAACAAAATGAACGAAAATCAACCACTTTGGGGAAATTAACATTTTTGGTGAATGAAAATTTGTTTCTTGTGTTGTATTATATTGATTTTGGGGCATCTAATACAGTTACTATTCTGGTTAATAATTCAGTTTTCAACTTGGTATTCCATTCGAGCTATTACCAAAGGACGAAATATTTTACGTAAGCTTTATCTAACTTCTTCGAATTCACGATTGACGTAAGGAACAGTTTGTTTGCAAACTGCGCTGTCTGATTTTATAGTTGTGTGCTATTGACACAGATATTGTATGTTAGATTGACTATTTCGGACGTAGACAAAAGATATTAAAGTCGTAAGTATGAATACAGTGTGTGTTTTGTATTGTTCTCAATGTCCTGGCCTTGACCCATGCTCATATTGTCAAGTTCACTTTTTTGAAAATACAAACACTGTCCTGACCATATGCTGTAATGAAGAAACATTTAGATTTCATACTTACAACAGATTTTCATGTTAATTGAGGCTGCATTAGGACCTGACCCAAGGACATATGGTCAAGTTCAAGGTTTTTATGTCACACAGCTCCGACGGAAGACCTCTCGTTGCTTTGCAACGAGCTTTGCTCTAGTTTATCTAAATATTCAGAGACAGTTGTTTCTTCAACAAAAATGGAAAACGGAAATATTCGTATCTAGCGATCAGTCATCCAAAAAAACTACTTTGTTAAACACCACTCTGATTCCACGCACAAATACGCTGAAGTTGAAATAAAAATATGCTGGAGTTCCTTATTGACAATATCTTTATGGTCTTTGGTGAGCAGGTCTTCCAACAGTCTGTTGGAATTCCCATGAACACGAATTGTGCTCCTTTGTTAGCTGACTTGTTTTTATATTCCTATGAAGCAGAATTTATCTAAAATCTTCTACGTGAGAAGAAAAAATTTCTTGCTGTTTTTTCAATTCGACATTTAGATATATCGACGACGTATTGCTATAGAGGATTTAAGCTACATGTAAATTCAAATATCCGGCAGCAGTTTAAAACAATAATAATAATAATAATGTCCTTTATTTAAACAGGATAGCACAATTAGTTTAAAACTAGTTTACATTGTGGTCTTGAAAACATATATACAGACAGCAGTATTATACAGATACAATATAAAATAGTATATGAAGGTATGTTGTATACATACATGTATGCTATTTACATATTTATACCCCCCGCAACAAGTTGTGGGGGGGGGGTATACTGGAATCGGGTTGTCCGTCTGTCTGTCCGTCCGTCCGTCCGTCTGTAGACGCAATGGTTTCCGGGCTCTAAAGCATTATCCTTTTCACCTACCGTCACCATATCATACATATGGACTACCCATGGGATGAAGATGTTCCCTATCGATTTTGGGGTCAAAAGGTCAAACGCACTGGACATCGAAGTAGCAATATGGTTTCCGGGCTCTAAAGCGTTATCCTTTCCACCTACAGTCACCATATCATACATATGGACTACCCATGGGATGAAGATGTTCCCTATCGATTTTGGGGTTAAAAGGTCAAAGGTCACGCGCACTGGACATCGAAGTAGCAATATGGTTTCCGGGCTCTAAAGCGTTATCCTTTCCACCTACAGTCACCAGATCATACATATGGACTACCCATGGGATGAAGATGTTCCCTATCGATTTTGGGGTCAAAAGGTCAAAGGTCACGCGCACTGGACATCGAAGTAGCAATATGGTTCGGTTTGTCATGCCATTTGTTTTTTACACTCAGAAAAGAGGTAGTTTATACCTATTACCAACACCCTTTGGGAGATTGGGGTAAGCGGGGGGTATTCTTAGTGAGCATTGCTCACAGTACCTCTTGTTAAAACTGAAAATAAAACAAAATAAATAAATAAAATTGAAAATAATCAAAAACAAATCTATATGGTTTTAATTTACCGAATGAAAAAAATTTCTAAGATAAGCGGATTTAAAAGTTTCCAATGTTCGGTAATATTTTAAAAATTCTGGCATATTATTCCATAACTGCGAACTGTAAATTGTAAAAGATCTTCTAAAATATTGTGTCTTTGCTCTCTGGATATATAATGAATTACTTTGACTTAGTCTGGTAGATCTACTGCTAATTTCATGAACATACTGAAAAACATCTAAATAATCAGGGGTTAGACTATGTAAAACTTTGAAGACAAGAATGATAGTTCTATATACAAAATAGTCTGACAGAGGCATCCATCTAAGTTGCTGCATCATTTCTGTTTTTAGGTGTATAAAAATTTCTATTTAAAATCACTCTAGCAGCTCGCTTGTGAGGTTTGCATAATTTGTAAAGACCGTCCTTGTTTTTCATATTGCCTCAAACAGTACAACAGTAGTTAAAATGAGGAAAAACAATTGTATTAAAAAATTTCAGTAATAATTCAGTTGACAAGAATGAACGTAATCTAGATAACACACCTATTTTGCTTGCAATTTTTTGGTTAAAATTTCAACATGTTCAGACCACGTGAGATATCTGTCAATATAAACACCAAGTAGTTTTGCACATGATACATTTTCAATGGCGATATTGTCCACTTTTATCGATAGTTTTCTACAATTTCTTAATCTTTTTTCTGCACCAATTATCATGCACTGCGTTTTCTTGAGATTGATTGTAAGTTTATATTCTTACAATATGTATTCTTAAAACAAACGCCCCCGAAAGAGACCATACTGGTGAAAGACTACATAATGTAATTATATATGTTATATTAATACTATATGACTATATTTTGGACCCGCCATAGAGTCAGAACCTTGGGGTTGTGAAATTCACAAATTTGGTATATCCTTTTCTGCTTTTTATCCTCCCCAGTTTTTTTCTGGGGAGCAAAAAGTCGCTGTCCGTACGTCCAAGCTCAAATTTCCTAAACCTTTCATCAGAATATTATTATGAACAAGCATTCTGAGAGTATTGCATAGCAATACATAGTCCCCTACTGGAGGCAAAAATTATTGAACCGCAACAATATTCGACGTTCATTATGAGACTAAGGTTATGATAAAAGAGAAGATTTGGAAACCAGGATAGGAATGGTTGGAAATCAACTACTACTATGTACAAAGACTAGACCAGGAAAACTTCAAAATCGATCTATAACTTGTTATGGTAAAGCAATCATAATGATGTATTGAATATCAAATGAATATCTGTAAGCACAAAAACAACAACAAAAGTTAAGAAAACTGACAATTCATGCTATTTTTCCAAGGGCCATAACTTAGTGAAAAATCAACGGACCGAGATGAAATTCGAACTTGATCTGTGACTTGTTATGGCAAAGCAATGTACCAAATATCAATTGAATATATGCATGCAAGCACATAAAAAAAAAGTCCGGAAAACTGATTTGCAAGACTGACGGACGGACAGACAGACAGACGGACCGCAAACCTAAAATCCCCTTCGACTTGGTCGGTAGGGGACTAATGATCACAAAAATTCCTTTGGACAGGGATTTTAGCACAAAGGTAATTTTGGAAAGGTCAAAGTTACTCAGAACACTTTATAGAAGGAAAAAGTTCCTATTTCAACAGTTTATCAACTGATATTCATCATATATTACACAAATAAGTAATAGACAAATAGCGTTAACACAGGGGCCACTCAAGGTCATTTCGTAAAGGTCAGGGTTATTCAGAACATATACCTTATGTATGATGAAATCTACCTTTCAACAGCTATTGATCTTTTGGAACAAGGTCTCTAAAGGTCGTTTTTGAAAGGTCACTCAGAACATACACGTTTTATAAGGTTGGTTGGTTAGGGAGAGGGCTTAAATAGGCTATGCCTGCTGCCCGATCCCATTCACTTTGTGAATAAAATATAGTTTAAATAAATTTAATCGCCTCTTACAACAAGCACCTATTTGAACAGGTATTAATCATGAACAGATGAAGGTAACAAACAGTGACCAATCTCACAACCCCCACAGGGAAAACGAAATAGAGTTGAGCAAACACGGTCCCTTGGATATACTAGAGGTGGGACCAGGTACCTAGGAGTATTAAGCATCCCCTACCAACCGATCACACCTGCCGTGAGCCCTATACTCCGATCAGGTAAACAGAGTAATCCGTAGTCAGAACCGCTGTGAATATATCACACAAATAAATACATGTAACAGACAAAAGTCACTCAAACTCATTTTATAAAGTTAAGGTCACTCAACATATACCAATATTTCAACAGTCATTGATCATTGTGAGAGTCATTTCTCATATGAAGTACATAGTAAATAGTTCTTTGGTGAGATGCAGTTCGGGGAGCATTTATCAATTTTCTTGATATTCTTGTCTTAAATATACATTTAAGTTTTATACGGAATCGGGGGAAATTAGATTATTAAAGTTTTTCAAATACTAAAGCCAATAATTATTATGATAATTTTGGCCCCATCCTGGAGCCAAATTGACCATTTTTCAAACCTCTTTTTCTCTACTACTGCACATGTGTAGAAAAGGTTAAAGATAACGAACAAATTCATAATTCCCACAAAGTATACAAATATATGAGGAGGGCAAATACGGACAAACCAGAGGTGGGATCACGAGGAGTAAGCATCCCCTACTGACCGGTCACACCTGCCGCGAGCTCTGTATCTTGATCAAGTAAACGGAGTAAACTGTAGTCAAAATCAGTATGTAAAGAACGGCCTAACAATTTGTATGAAGCACGCCAGACAGCATTTGAACCAATGACAGGTTGTATTTGTATATTAGATCGTTATAACGACCATAGAATTTGCAAAATGCTGACATTAATAACAGGTAGATCGGGAAAACCTCTCTCAAAATTGTAACCTTCATTATCCCCGGGTTAGAGGATCTGACTCCAGGACAGGGCTAACTTTGGTATTAATGTGTAAAGCATTTAAATAGCATTTTCTTTAATGTCATTGATGCTAAACATAAACTAAATAGATCAGATAGCCCTTTACTAAAATTATAAATTTCATGATTACAGGGGTAGGGATTTTAGCATTAGGATTGATATGAAGCATCTTTAGCACAAGAGGAACATAAATTGTAAATTTCAGGACTCCTGTACCCCAGAGCCTTAGGTGCAGCGCAAAAACTGTAAAGAAAAATTTTTTTATAATAATAAAAAAAAAAATACGATTTTTAAAATCTGCTCTACAACATTACGCGAAAGTGAAGATAACGAACAGTGATTAATCTCATAACTCCTATAAGGAATACAAAATAGATAGTTGGGCCAGAGATGGGATCATGTGCCTAGGAGGAGTAAGCATCCCTGTCGACCCGTCACGAATTGCATAGTCATGTAGAGCAGGAAGACCTTTGCCAAAATTAAAATTTCATGAGAGGGAACAAACTTACAATGTAGCCTATGTATAATGTTAATGTGTAAAACAGTGCAATAACATCTTTAATGCTCTTAAAGGGACTGATTCACGATTTCCCCAAAAATTTGGTTTTTTTAATTATAATGATCAAAATCTACTGTCTATTGTGTTTAAAAGATTTCACATAAAAATTAAGGTTATACATTATCACAGAAGCTCATTTTAGAAAATTTATTATTTGTTTTGTAAACAAAGATTTCGGTATGTTATTGCTTACGAATGTTCAAAAGAAATGGATATCGATCCAAGTTTATTATATCTTTCACATTTCAAACATTTTTGGGGTAAAATGTGTCATCTAAAAGTTAAAATTTGTGACTACGCAAAATTAAGATCCTTTATATTACAAAATCAATATTTCACTTGTTTGTTTGTATACATAAAAAGACTCGTGTCTTTGTTTACATAACACAGATTCAAGGCTAAAATATTGCTTTTATTCTTGCACTTGGAAGGTCAAAATTTTGGCTGTCAATATTAAATGAGTTATATTTTTAAAGTTTAACACAAAAAATGATAAATATTTTTATCAAAAATCGTTAACCAGTCCCTTTAATACTAAATTGAAATAAAATGGATAATTATTTAAAAGAAACAGATACAGTAGCCTTATAACATTAAATTTAATAATCCAAGGGCTAGTGGTTTTGGTACCAGGATGGGGCCAAAATAGTCCCAGTGATTAAGTGTCTTTAATTAACAAGTAACATTGAAGTATAGCTAAGGGCTACACGCACGCAATGAATTGACCATATTGAAGATTCCTTATCTGTTAATGGCATGACCATAAAAATCCCAAGGGTCGGAACATTAAGAAATTAGATAATTCCAGCTTAACATCAGCAGGAACTGACGATAACATCCCTCGATTGTAGCCGATGTCCTTAGTTTGAGTGACGACTTTCGGTTGAGATGACGGACAACATTAACAACACAAGTGACTCTAGTATCCTGGAAAACACGTCCTTTATTTGGAGATTTATCGCTGGAACCGTTGTTATGTTCATTGGATTTATAGGGAATTTGACAACTTGTCTCGTCATTATATTTTCTAGAAAACTTCACACACCGACTTACACGGCTATCGCGTTGCTAGCTTTGTCCGACCTGTTGGCTCTCACTGTGCGTTATGTGGACACATTTTATGATTTATACATGGACGTATTTTTCGATGTTTATTACATAATCTGGGGATTCGTCTACTTCGCTATCCACGCATCTTGTGCTCATATTGTTCTGCTTTTTTATGTTCGGTACCGTCTCGTTGTTTCACCACTTTTGTCCTTAAGCAGATTTAAACCTGCGCGAGTGTTGCGTATTTCCTGTTTCCTGTGGGCTTTGAGTATCATCTTTGGGTACAGCTATGGTTGTTTTAGCTACTATGTGGATGTCGCAGAGACCGGAAGTAAACCGGTGACCCTGTCCACTGCATACATCGTGGATGGAGTCATTGCACTTTCTCTTATGGTCCTTCCGATCTGCATCATCATGCTTTTTCATTTCAAGAAATTTGTTATTATCAGACTTTCAAACTCCTCGTCCGCAGTACGTTTGTCAAATCAGATGACCATCATCGTTGCGATGATAATCGTTATTCATTGCGCCAGTATTTTACCGTTTTGTCTTTATGCGTGGCTAGAGGTGTATTTGCAGATTAAGAAAGAAGCTCTAGCTATCGATACCAAACTGTTCCGTGACATTAGCATTGCGATGTTTTTCCTTAATCACACAATCAACCCAATCATTTACTTTGTCTGGTCCATGAGGAGGAGAGGCAACACTTCACCCAGACGACGGATTACAAG
Organism: Ostrea edulis; assembly: GCF_947568905.1. Lineage (NCBI taxonomy): Eukaryota > Metazoa > Mollusca > Bivalvia > Ostreida > Ostreidae > Ostrea > Ostrea edulis. The sequence goes on from NC_079167.1 coordinate 40,929,385, forward strand.
TCCTGGGATCAGAAGTGTCTCCGGGAGTGTCTCGGAAACTAGGGATTCTGTTTTTAGTCATTTAAATTAAGCGGACCAGCAGATCAATGGATATCTTTGAAATGAAATGGGTACATGTTGTGATTAAAGATTTCATAAAATAAATTTTAGTAGAGCGGTGTACTCAAACGTAACATTCCTCAAATAATTGTTGTTATCTTTATCAGTGCTTACATGAGGTTTCAATCCTTTGTTGTTTTTGCGCATGACCGTAACGCTTTACTCTGTCTGCCACAGAGTTCACAACAGGGGGATTATTACTCCTCCTAAGCCCCTGATTTATCCAGGGGTCCGTATTTGCCCTTCTCTAGCTTTTGTATCATTTATAGGATTTATGATATTGATCACTGTTCGTTATTTTCACTTTTTCCTTTCTTCAATGTACCAAGTATGTTTAGGAAAATCTGTGGTATTCATTACACTTGATTGATTCGCTCAAATTTAAAGCGTGGATATCATTTCCGATAAATACTGGCATCGCTACATGTACAATTTATCAGTGTTATGAACATTATGACAGGTGAGGATAACGAACAGTGATCAATCCCATAAGCAATACAAAATAGATAGTTGGGCAAACACGGACCCCTGGACAACCAGAGGTGGGATCAGGTGCCTAGGAGGAGTAAGCATCCCCAGTCGATCGGTCACACCCGCCGTGAGCCCTATAACTAGGCACAATATAATTTGTAAAGCACACAAGAATAAAATTCTTACCATGCGAGATTTACGATGAACATTAGATGGATATCGAATTGTACAAAACAAAGCCAGCCTGTATAATAATCAAACGAAGATAACGATAGGTGATGAATCTCATAAATCCCATAAAGAACACAAATTAAGAGAAGTACAAACATAGAGTCTGTACACGGGATCAGGTGACATTTACATCATACATAATCAATACACGTACCGTGATAGGTGTGACAGACATTCCATACTTGACAGGAAATATTTTCGAAATCGGATTATTTCTTGTATCCACTGCAAAAGGAACTACTTCATTTATTGATAAAATTATCAAAATAACCAATACACTGGACCTCTCTTAACGGAACTAACATCCTCGGGGAGTTTCCGTATCGGGGTGTATTTGATATATTGTATAGATGAAGACCAGAAAGATGTGAGTGCCAGTATTATTCGGATATTACCTGTATACAACGTGTCCACTAAGTCTGGTAAATATCTCCCGACAAAATGCGTACAGACAGGCAAACATAAATCAAATTGATATCCTCTACAAACTTTGTTTGAAAGGGTGTAATAACCCCATTTGTGTGTCATTGTGTTTTCATTTTGTGCACGGTTTGCTAAAGATTTGGTCTCTGAAAGAAGTTTGGCGGACAGAGTAAGGTGTTGTGGGTATTGTAGGGTATCAAAACCTCCTATTACATGTAACTTTGATACTACAAACTGACCCGAAGGATACATTCTTAAATATTTTCACAGAATTGTGTATTAAGAGAGAGAGAGAGAGAGAGAGAGAGAGAGAGAGCTACCACTGGTTGAATGCTGTCTAACGTATTTCGTACCCATTGTTAGATCATTCTATACTTACAAATTTTGACTACGGAAAACTCCGTTTACCTGATCAAGATATTAGGCTCACGGCGGGTGCGAACGGTCAACAAAAAATGCTTACTCCCCTTGGGAGCCTTATCCCACCTCTAGTATGTGCCCAGGGGTCCGAATCTGCCCTTCTCTTAATTCTGTATTCCTTATAATAGGAATAATGAGATTGATCACTGTTCGTGATCGTCACTTGTTCATTAACAATTATAGCGAATATTCCATTCTTTGTTAATTATTGATGCATTACCTCAGTCGATGTATCTTGTATATCGTATCCATCTACATTGAAATTTCATGATACCATTGAAATTATACCGTACGCATATGGATAATGAACACAATCCTCTAAATACATCGCTTATGTCTATGGTCTTTTTTTCTGCTACGTGACATGTTTGATTAAGTTTTGTACATCATTTGGATTCACGATTTCAGTACTAGCTGTTACTTTATTAGTTTGATATCTAATGCATTTACTGCGTCCCAGGAATATCTCTATAATATATACTACTCCGAATTTGATAAGGATCACTAGGTTATATGTGTGTAATTTACCACTAACATAAAAAAAAAAGACATAAATTTGACTCAGAAACGTGTTTACTCAGGTTATGAATGAAAATTCATGAACGGAATAAACTTTTATCAATACGGAATGCTTGAAATCTGATAACAACACCAAAAGGCATTTCATTACAAAAAGTTAACAGCAAACCAGAGAAAGAATTACACAGTTTTGGGGGATAGTCCATCATTACACTTAGTCGATGAAGTGTCAATACCGGGTATGGCCTCCCCTTGCATCAATGACGGCTTGACAACGTCGAGCCATGCTGTCAATAAGCACCCGGATGTTTCCAATGGAAAGGTTGTTCCACTCTTCCACGAGGGCGTTTCCGAGCTCTGCCAAAGTCGTGGGTTGTGCTCTACGGCGTTCATATGTTTCATACATGCTCAATCGGGTTCAAGTCCGGCGAGCGCGCTGGCCAGTCCATACGGACAATTGTCTCCTGCTGAAGGTACTGCTCCACCACCCTGTCGCGATGAGGACGGGCGTTATCATCCATCAGGATGAACTTAGGGCCAACAGCACCAGCGTAAGGTCTGACGTAAACATCGAGGATCTCATCCCGGTACCGCACCCCCGTCATTGTTCCTCTCTCCAGGACATGAAGATCTGTTCTTCCATCCCTGCTGATTCCACCCCAAACCATGATGGAACCACCACCATAACGGTCATGTTCACTGATGTTGGCATCATGGAAACGTTCACGTTGTCGTCGCCACACTCGGTGCCTCCTGTCTGTAAAGTCCAAACAATACCTGGACTCATCGGTGAACAGAACTTGAACCCAATCGTTCTGTGTCCAAGTGACATGATCTTCAGCCCAGTCCAATCGCTCCCGCCGGTGTCGAACAGTCAGAGGGACTCGGAACACGTGCCCTTCTCGAGTTGAGACCTGCATTGTGAAGCCGATTCCGTATCGTCTGAGTGGACACATTCACTCCGGAGGCGTTCAGGAGGTCGTTACGTAGGCTGGTTGCTGTCCAGAAGGGATGGCGTCGTGCCTGAAGAGCCACAAAATGGTCTTGGCGTTGGGTTGTCGACCCCTGACGACCACCCCCCATGTCGGTGTGCTGCTGTACCAAAAGTTTGCTGTCGGTTCCAGGCCCTGTTTACAACGCTGTGGCTGACGTTTAGTGCATTTGCAACGTCACGTTGTGAATAGCCAGCGTCAAGCATTCCAATACATCTGCCCAGTTGTTCTGTCGTAAGGCGACGCCTTACAAGTTGAGGGGCATTGTGTTGATAAACGTAGTGTAAACACTCAAGTGAGTTTGAAATTTTAGAAAGAATCAGACACCGATGCCTGAGTGAAAATCGTGCAATGGTAGCAAAAGCATAAACTGTGATGAGAAATGCATTTCCCATGGCATGAAATGCAAGTGCAAGTTTGTTGAAGTCGTTTTTGATTTCACTTTGACACAATATTGCCAGTTATGCAGTTATTATTTTTTTTAAACAGAAAAATATCTATGATCCTTATCAAATTTTGAGTAGTATATTTGAAAACGTGATAAAATAAAGCAAATGAAAAATTAGATAGCGACCAAAATAACTGTTCGGGTGGATAAGAAAAGTTGGGGTGGGGCGGGGGACTTTATTTTTAATACAATGGATTATATACACAGATTTCAAACATTTCGGTTGAGCATCACTGAAGAGACATTATTTGTCGAAATGCCCATCTGGTGCATCAAAATTGGTACCGTATAAGTTTTACACAGCACATAACAATGTACAGGATGGGCTAAATTAAATTAAGTACGGCGGAAACATTTGTGCGAAGTGATAACTCTTACATTGAATATCAGAAATTCTCTCACTTCATAATAGTAACCTACAGTACAAAAAATATCTCACACATGCAGATATACATGTATTTTGAAAACGAAACGTATAAGCTGAATATAAAAATACGTCTGCCGGTTTAACTCCAAGTCAATAACCTCTCATGCCGCGATAACATTGTTACAAATCATTGTTACTTACAGTGTGACGCACTTCCGGAAATGGAAAAAAAAGTCACGTGGTGTTGATAAACATTGCATTTGTGCTCTTCCGTTTTTGATAGCTTGCCGGAAAATGTCCTTTGGATATTAGAAAGAAAGATATTTACAAGTAAATGTACCAAACAGTAATGTAAGTAGCGTTGTGACCGGTTTTTAAGGACACTTCATACTAACAAAAAAATGGATGCATGATTTGATATATATTGTTTGGCTTAGTTTGATTGTAATAAGTACAAATATACAAATATTAAAAAATAAGGGACTTGTAAATTTCTTTCTCTTTGATGTTCAAAGGCTGAAATATATTAACCCTTACCCCCCCCCCCTCCCCTCTTATATGATTTCAGTTTTGGACTTGGTTGAGAAATCATTGGAATAACTTATATTCCATACGGTGAATTGTATTCATTTTACTTATAGAAACATAAATTTTGGTGGTTTTTTTTAAAAGTCTGTTTGTAGCAACTCTCGTTACGTGTAAACTTTTTATTGAATAGTTTATGCACTACAGTACGGAGACATAATGTGCATACAAACGGTACATTTACCTGGAGCCGTAGCTTACGACACGTTTATCTGGAGCCGTAGCTACTGCACGAGGTTTCAATGAATGAGATATTCACACCCTCCCCGCAAATTACGTGGGGTGTATTATTAGTTACGCAGTCAGTTTGGGACATAATACGGAGCCATCCAGGGCGTGAAGTGGAAATCCGTATTGGGACTCGGCGGATTTGGGACATAATACGGAGTCATCCGGGGTGTGAATGGAAATCCGTATTGGGCGAGGTGAATTGATATTCATGTGTTAAGGGGATACGATACTGAGATGAAAGTAATCAGATTCTTCAAAAAATCATTTTATCATAGAAAGGAGGTCTCCTGTTTGAAAAATAACAATGTTCATACCTGATAATGAGTTCGTTTCCATGGAAACAACTCCTGAACCTAACAATGTTGAAAAAACACAAAAGGTTAAAATTTAGCAGTAAGTTGTAGATCCAAAAATATGTATAACAAACAAACAGGTTGTAATATGAATATATTTAAGAGTCATCATACAATCTATATGCAGATACTATGATGTGAATTTAGTCCGAATTTCCTCAGCGCCTCTAAAAATATCTTTTTGAGGATGGAGTTTTCAAGGAAAATGGTAAAAAAAAAACAACAATTACTGAATGTAATTAGATTTTAATTATTTTACTATGATTGAAATTGGTATCCATAGCTACAGGACTAACCGAAAATATTGGTATGTTATTGAATTGGATGAAAAGATATGATGAACTGAAGGTCATCCGAGGTCACTGAAAATTGCTCCTAACAAATCAGGCTGATTTTTTTGTCTTTCTCTGAAACATTTTTTTTAAAACATCAAACACAACGTTTAAATATTTAGTTGGTATGAAAGCATATTCAATTTGGAAGCAAAACAGTCTGAATTTCCCCTTTTTTCTTTCTTTTCTTTTCCTTTTTTTTAATTATTATTATTATTTTGAGCATAAATTGTTTATATAAACGCCAAAAACTCATATCCAATATTAATCTATTTAGAATTTTTAAAATTTCATTTAAAGAATGCATAAAGGTACCAAACCCAAAAAATGAGCGGTATAAACATTGGACATACTAAGGTGTGGTGGCCGTCCAGATACTCTGAATTTCGCGGAACAGATCCTCCTTGTTCCCGATCCTACCAACACGTCCCTGTAGCTTCCTTTTGATGTGTAGCCACACATTTTCAATGATGTTGATGTCAGAACTTTGTGCCGACTAGCTAATTTTTGTTATGCCATTTCTATGAATGGATTGAATGTGCATAGTGAACTTGCGCATTGTCATCTTGAAAACTACTGGTCATTTGGAAAACGCCGGACTGTGACAGTACTCCTTGCTTGTCGTACATGTAAGAGACTACTAAATAGGGCGGTCCTTCAAATGGGACCGCAAAAACCGAGGTCTCGTGTCACAGCAGGTATGGTACGATAAAGGTCCCTCCCTACTCAAAGAAAATAAACGCCGAGCATTAACCTAAATTTGCAGTCCTTCACTGGCAATGGTGATGTCTCTATATGAGAGAAAATTATCGGGAGGGACGTTAAACAATATACAATCATGCAATTGGACTGTGACCGGCCACAAATTGTCATCCAGAATTTGTTGAAATTTTTCTGTATTAATATTGCCTTCAACAGTTGAAATAGTACCGACCCCTTACCATGTAATACAACCCCAAGTCATAACTTCGTAGCATGGCTTCGTCCGACGTGCCTCCACTAAGTCTCCAACCATTGCTTCTTTTTTTCCAAATATAAATGTAGGGATTTTGTCCCACAACTATTTTGGACTCGTCTGAGAATATCATTTTTCCCCAGTCGCTTTTTCCTGTTCACCTCTCTAATCACTAGTTTTTTTCTCACGAATCTACTTTTGTAGATATCCTTTTGAAAATAGGTTGTTCTCCATTTTCATTTGATATATCTGGTATCTCCCTTAAACTCTCTCTTTTGTGGATTTTTTCTCTAGATTTCGATAATCTCGGGCTGTCGAAGTAGGTTTCCTGCCTTGTCTAGGAAGGTTTTCCTTAGGACCCCGACGTCCTACACGCTTCTTAAAAAACTTCCTATTGTAGACCTGGACACGCCCAAGGTTTCTGACACATAACGGATGCTTTTACATACTTGTATTAAATTTATTTCTTTACGTTTTACGATTCGTTATTTTTTGGTTACTTTTCGTAAATACATTTCGCGGGTTTCTGAGCCCATACACGAGCGCTTTCGCGTTTAGTATAGTCAGTTTTCGGGCAGTGCGAAGTTCGTTATAAGTAACGAAGGTATATATATATAATGGGGCGGAAGTGGGTATCCAAATAAAGTGAAATGTTCTGTGCTTTATATTAAATATTTCTTCACCTAGGGCAGTTATGTTCATTTAAGAGTTCGTTGCTATTTCTGTGTTTTATATATATATAAACCTATATATATATATATATATATATATCCATTTTTTTTTAAATCACAGTGTCCGGTATAAGATATTAAAAGAATTATAGTAAACAGTACACAAAGTTAAAATTTTAACGCAAGCGCTTTCATTTCATAATCTTCAGGCGTTACATTTGCGTTAAAATTTTAATTTTGTGTACTGTTTATTATATTTCTTTTGACACACACACACACACACACACACACACACACACACACACACACATATATATATATATATATATATATATATATATATATATATAATTCAATAAAAAAGCAGGAAAATATACAGTTCAAAATATATTTAAATCACTAGCGCTTTCTGGATTTTAACATCCATCCTCAGGTGAATACAAATTAATAATTTTATTATAAATTAAATAGATTATTAATTTGTATTCACCTGAGGATGGATGTTAAAATCCAGAAAGCGCTAGTGATTTAAATATATTTTGGAACTGTATATTTTCCTGCTTTTTTATTGAATTATTTTGACTGTGTGATATCAACTCTTTCTATTATATATATATATGAAGAAAATTTAGCCAATGTTCGGTGCTTTGTGTTTTGGTTGTTATGGATACAGGTCATTAATATATTAGAAAATTAAGTATTTATTTTTTAAATCCATAGCATGACATACCCTTAAATATCAATTGCTATATATTGGAATCAGTGTATGCACTGCTGTTAATAAATATGTGAAACACTTTTACAAATATTTTACAGAAAATGAAATGTAAGAAATTCTAGCTTCAATCAAAGACTTGGAGGAATGAACAGGCGTACGTGTTATCATGTTCTGTGAAGAATTTTGACCATAGATCTGCAGACAAAATAGATGTCAGGCGTAAGTACCATAGTTACATACGAAAGCAATCAGGATTTCTGGAACCTACATATTTAACGCGTTGACCAGAACAGCCATGTTGGAATAAGGAATTAACTTTGATGTGTCATACCATGACATGATTAACCTCATTCAATCCTGTAGAACTTGGCCACTTACCGGTATACCCGACATGAAATAATCAAGGATAGGTCATTACTCAAGGTCCGTTTACAATGCGCAGATATGAAAGGGAGCGGATCTAAGAGTTGGCATATAAAGACTTTGATTTCATTTTGATTAATTTGAAACTACAGCGTCCGGGTCCAGTCACTTGATTTTAGTTTATGTATTAAAAAATAAATAAATAAATAAAAACAAGTTCTTGCATAGTATATGAATCAGACATGTTTTATAAGTGTTGAAATTGAGCTAAATCATGTATACCAAATTCAAGATAGTTTGTCTAGGGAATCCCTTACTGTGAAAAGAAAATTGGCCCATTCAAAGTAGGAAATTACACCATATTAACTCAACAAAACGATTGTTAAATTCCTGTGTACCTCAGTGTTTAACGGAACATGACGACCGTTAGTACAGTGTTATGTAGTTTGTTGACAGTACATACTGAAATATTACGTTTTGTCATTTAACTTATGTTAACCTTCTGTGCAATCGTGAATAGTAGAAGTCATGATAATTTATGGTCAAGAACAATCAAACTGAAATTATACAAATTGATAACATTTTTCTTCTCATATTTGGAATAAAGAAAAGTGTTTAAATTAGGCAATATATAAAACACAGGAAGATAATCAATTCAATTCACTGTTATTTTTATTTGGTATAGAGAATACATGTATATGCATCGGGATTTTTCTAAAATAAAAAATGCGTTATCACTCAAGCATCACAACCTTGTTTGCCTAATTTTTTAAAGGTCTTATAGGTTTGAAGTTCTCAAGCGGCACACTATCCCATGAATGTAGAAGTTATATGTATGTAGCGATTCAATGGAGCTGTGCTACCGCTGGCGAGTTCTGTGCACCTTCTGGAGTTGTTTAGAAGTGGCTTGCTTCGCGGGGATTATATACGGATGGGGATCCTTGGTCTACATCCTGAAAGATGAAGGTTTTTATCATGATCTATGCAGAGGTTCCCCTCACTACGGCGCCATGTTGTCAGAAGCTGTCAACAATGTATCCGCCTCTGATATCGCCAATCAATCGATACCTGTGTCAAACGGAACGATACCGTGCAAAGAGCAGGAGGAGAAATTAAACCTTTGGTTCGCCATTGCCATCGGAGTCATGTACTGTGGACTAGCAGTTGTGGGACAGTTATCCATGCGATTAGGAACTCGGATTACTAGAATTATATCCACGTAAATATATTGATTTATTACCAGGTAAATGACCGACGAGTTCTTCACTAACCCTGTAAGAGTTTCTATCTATGGTTTTTTTTTTTCTTTAACAGGTCCGTCTATACCATTGGGTTTCTGTGCATCGCATTTGCAAGCAAAGGTATGGGAATCTATCAATGTTTGTTATTCAGTGTCCACTTCATAAAATTTTAGGAAGATTGACTAATACATTGTAGCTTTACCTTTACAAGTCTGGTAATTTCAATTAACCAACATTAAGTTCATATATTCATAGAGTGTACGTCACCATGTTCAGATTTGTAATAAATAGGCCCAAAACGAAATATTCACAAACACGATTGAATATGAATAAAAATGTATGGTCATTTCCAATAAAAACTTTTTTCCTATATCGAGATTGCAATGTCTGTCCCCATATTGAAATTCATTATTATATTTTTAAAAGTTAGTAGTGATTCTACTGTTTATTGATAAGATCCTCCGTCTCCAAATTGGGGAGGGGTTATTTTAGAATCAGGTTGTCCATCCGTAGACAGATTTAAAATTTCTGGGATTTCCCTTTCTTACCTGGACTCACCACAATGAACACATAACCATGTTATAGGACAAAGAAGACCGCTGTTGACTTTGGGTCCAAAGGTCAAGCAAACTGAATTTTGAATTGTAGGAAAAGGGTATCTGGGTTACACATCGTTTACCCCTATACCTGGGTCACTAATACATCTCACTGTCGTTCCCCATCCTCTACCTTAACCTCTGCCCTATTCCAATTCTGCGTGTCCCTGTGCCCTTACCATGTTCGAGCTGACTAAATGGGGTAACATCTTCAATGGTACTTTTATTCTTATTGTGTTTTTAGTGACCATTCTTCTCAATTTTTTTATATCTCTATTGCACAATTGGTAGTGAATATTTCAACACTTATAATTATGATTTAGTATACAAATTGTTTTCAACTTTTAACCAACAGGAAGTACACCGTACGATCTACATGTACAGTGTACTTCACTTATATTGAAGTCACCTATATTGAATTATCTGTTATATTGAAGTAAAAGTAAATCCCCAATAACATTATTTCTATAGTTCAACATCGGTTATATTGAACTTTGGATCCCGTGGGGATCCAGGTTACAGTAGGTCCTCAGTTCTCCTTGTTTGTCGTAAGAGGCGACTAAATGGGGCGGTCCTTCGGATGAGACCGCAAAAACCGAGGTACCGTGTCACAGCGGGTGTGGCACGATAAAGATCCCTCCCTGCTCAAAAGGCCGTAAGCACCGAGCATAGGCCTAAATTTTGCAGCCTTTCACCGGTAATGTTGGCGTCTCCATATGAGTGGAATATTCTTGAGAGGGACGTTAAACAACATACAATCAATCAAACAATGAACTTTGGATATTATGAATATTTCAGGTCGGTCCCCTGAATTTCAATATATCTGGAGTAGACTGTACATATCTAAGTGTCTGGGTTTGTTTTTAATTCACAATCCATTCGGCGGGACGTTATGTGTCGATCCCATATCGAGGATCATAAACCCATAGCACAAAAAAGTTTTATAGCAATCGAAAATTTACCCCAGAAATAAAAATCCAAGTAAATTTCCATACATATACACACCGTATAATCGGTCGGTAGCAATTTTACGTGTCCTGAAGGTGGCCTCATATAGATAGTTGAGTTGGTTAATTTTCTTGTGTTTCCGAGTACCTTTCTCATATTTTGGTAGTAGTTACTTATATGTATGTACGTGCATTTAGTGTCAAGTATACTTTGTAAAGTGTTATAAAGATTGTTCACGTGATCGCCGCATTTGGAGCAGCTGCAAACTTAAGTTTAACGTCTAAACATCGCGCACGTTACTCAAGGTAAAAATCAATATACTAATAATTGAAATAAGCAGGAGTAAAGAATTGTTATGGTTTATCAACTTATTACAGGCACCCTTCTGCCGACAAGCTGTGCATGTCCTTCGAAAAGAAATGTGTTTTAATTTCTGAATAGTGGGTTTCTCTGGGTGTATCAAGAACAGAAACTTGCAGGCATGTGACGTGACAACGAATTACCCTATTCAATGAAATCTGGAAATTGTTATCTGTCAAATTTTCGACACGATGCATGGGTCATTACCTTAGAAACCAAACTGAATATAGAAAATGACATTACCGTGGTATTCAGAAAGTAAAACAATTAGTGTACAAGCGTCAAATTCGGCCGCAACTACTGGATAACTATTGAAATTATTTAAAATGAAAAATTCAAGATAACGAACAGTGATCAATTTCATAAAGAACATGAAATTGAGAATAGACTAAACGGGTACCTGTAAAGTGCGAAACGAAACGAAATCTAACGAAACGAAACCTACCGAAACGAAACGAAACCCACCGAAACGAAACGAAACCTACCAAAACGAGACGAAACAGATTGTATAACCGAACTCTTTTAATTATGATAATTAAAAATGGTATCTTAGGCCCCTGTGAAAGTTACAACATATAAATAAAATTCGCCTCCCCTTTGATGTAGGCTTTCGGCTTGACTGTTACAAAGTTTTAAAAGTTGGAAAGGGGGGGGGGGAGTAAGCACAAAGTACATATCCGTAGTTGATTAAATGACATGTACAATTAGTTTCGGATCCATAAATTTCAGAACCGAGGGTTACAGTTTCAGAGATCTGGGGAAACACACTATACGAGGGGTGGGGTCGCCGACGTTGGATCCGCCTTTGGGCATAGATACATTGTTTGAAGAAGCTGGTGTCTGAGAAAATTGAAAGCAGGAAGAGCTCTTAACCTCTTATTTTATCTCTAACTGCTGAGGTGCGAGTACTTTCAATAATGGAAAAACTCTATACATTTGGGCAATCTCTACCCAGAGTTATCGTTGTAGCGTAGCGTAATACGCCCTCTGGTGAGAGATTGACATTTGGGGTGTTGCTAAGACGGGAAATTGAAAACGGGACAGAAAACGGAATTTTTTTAATGCAATAATATTAGGAGGAGGTCGGCATTTTGTAAACTGAAAAGGCTTATGAACAAGGGAATTTTAAGCAGAAATCACAAAGAGAACGGGAGGACATATTCAGAATCCACCGTTTGATATACTACATACAAATACACAATATCCACATGTATACATATATTTGTCTTTAGAACAAAAATACTGAAACATGTATTTATGCCCAAAAGCGGATCCAACGCCGACGACCCCATCCCTCGCCTAGTGTGTTTCCCCAGACCTCTGACCTGTGAGACTGTAACCTCCCGTTCTGAAATTTATGGATCCGAAGCTAATTGCACATGGTATTTATGTGCTTTGTGCTTACCCCTCCCCCCTTTCCAACTTTTAAAACTTTGTATCAATCAAGCCGAAAGCCTACATCAAAGGGGAGGCGAATTTCATTTATATGTGTAAACTTTAACAGGGGCCTGAGATACCATTTTTAATTATTATAATTAAAAGAGTTCGATTATACAATCTGTTTCGTTTCGTTTCGGTGGGTTTCGTTTCGTTTCGGTAGATTTCGTTTCGTTTCGGTAGATTTCGTTTCGTTTCGCACATTACAGGTACCCTAGACTAAACACGGACCCATGGAATTATCACAGGTGGGATCAGGTGTCTATGATAAGCCGTGCCCCTATTAACTTTTAGTATCAAAACTATGTAGAGCAAATCATTTAAAAACCTTCATGTTTTCATATCGAAGCTTATTTTCCCATACATTAGTCCTTCACTACAGTTCATTCTGGCAGGCTAAGGGCATTGTTTACATTTTATACAATAACATCTCATTGTATTAAGAAGCTTTCGTCTCTAAAGAAATAAAAATACTCATATGTAGTATGAAAAATAACTACAGTAACCTTCAATTTTTAAGTGATATTATTTTGAAAAAGTAATGTATGAATATAGAATATAGAAAGCATGAATAAAATCAAGCGTACAACAAAGAGAAGGTAAATACCATAAACTCTGATTACTTAAAATAAAATCATACAGTTACATGTAAATCGTCTTTTGCTGTGCGAAAATAAATAGTACGAGTTAACATATACCGTATACATATAGTGTTATTCATTAAAATCGAGATTAAATATATATCAATACTGTAATTCAATAGAATAATCAAATGATAATGATGGCTTTGGACATATAAAATTTTATAATGTAGATCCGCAGTCAATCACGGTCCTCTTCCTAAAGCCTCCTGACGGCCGGTAATGAAAAGTGAAGAAAACCAACAGTGATCTATCTCATAACTCCTATAAAGAATACCAAATTTAAGAGTAGGGCAAATACGGACCCTTAGATAGACCGGAGGTGGGAGCTGGTGCCTAAGGGGAGTAAGCATACCCCGTATTAAGCATTCTATATCACACGGTTCTTTACAAACACACCTGATCCTGGCGTCCTTTTCCTTATTTACGGCGATGTATAATGTTGTATGTTGTTTTTAAGTCCCATTCAAGAATTATTTACTCATATCAAAATGTCACCCACTGTAGGTTATGAGCCACACATTCACCCGAGCGGTATCAGTGATTTATTATTATCCAATCAACCCAGAGCATAAACCTGCAACATAAATCTCAGCAATTTGATTGAACAACGATAAAGTCAGATTTATTCCACTGTCAGTGTACCAAATATCCAATGCACATGCATGCATGTTCAGACAAAATGAAATTCGTTCTGCATATTTACAGGTGCTTGCTATCATCCTATAAAAAGGTTCCATCTTAATGCCTTGAGTAGTTTTCTGTTGTAAATCACAGTCGTTAATTGAAAATTGCTCTAGTCTATATTATATTACATTATGTTCCAGAAATAACACCAGTATTTAATTATTTCAAACACTTTTTAACCTTAAAGCAGGCACATGAATATGTAATTGTGGTGATTAAATGATTATCATCTTGCAAGACAATAATTCTTCCTTATATATTTCTTTACACTAAAAGCGGTTATCGAACATAATTTTATTAGGTTTCTTTTGTTTTTTTGTATAAAATAAATGTTTTAATTAGTCATTAATATTATTCCTATGCCATTTAGAGGCTTTGAGAAAAATAGGTTGCCATCACATTCACAGCCCCTTTGAAATAGACGTACTATATTTATCAAGATTCATACGCGGATTGATTACAGCTGCGGCGCTTTCATAAGGAAATGACTATCATTATAATTTGTAAAGGTATCAAAGGCAAAAACATTGAAAATATGATAAGAATAGGAAGAAACAGTTTAAGGAACATAATTACTACTAAAATTTATATCGTTCTATACGAACGCATATGTTCAGTATGAAAAATAAAAAAATAAATAAAAAATAAAAAACAAAACTAGCTGTGGTCGCCCTCTTGCACTAAGATAAAAATATGCGACAGGGTTGAAATGAGATGTGATCAATAATATTTATATCGGTAGTCGCGCAGTAGTATTGTAGGTCTATATTGATGTGGACTTCTACGTGATAGAATAATGTTTATATTTCTTTCACACGTGCATGGTTATATTTAAATATAATTCATGCCTGTAAAACGTATGGTTTTGTGCTAATAAACTGAACTGAAAACCAATAACTCGTATTAAGTACCATTCCACTTTATTACCCTAAAGTATAAGAATAAAAAAGAACTGCATTTACCATCTGCTCCCTCCTCTCGGCCGTCTGATGAACCCCTGGTTGTTCGTCGTCCATGCGTGATAAAAAGGAAATCGATCGCACTGTGTGTATCATTCTATATCGATTGCGTCCAAAGTATCGATCACGATGTTGAATTTTTTTTAAAATAGAATTATAAGTTTCAAGAACTAAATAAATGCACAAAGATGTAAAATAAATCATAAATACCTTTGGAAAATAAATATTCATGAGTGTTTTCGTTGCAGACACGAATTAGAAGTTAATTTATAGTTGATTCTATTGTTTCTTAATGAGTAAAATCATTCGAAAATTTTCAGTGCAAAACTTCTATTTTGTACATCGTAAATTCATGGTATACGATGTTATTCTTCGTACATATCTCAAGTGGAATCCTAGGGAAACACAGGATCACACACCGGCTTACATTAAACTTGGATTCAGAAGGCAATGCAATTTAGAGCGAGATTAGTATAAGCCTTTTTGCTTGTTTCTCAATCTATTACATGTATAAGACATTGTTTGTAAACATTATTATCGAATTATTTACGAATAAATATTGTTTAAAAATAAACATCTTTAATCATATCTATATTACAAATGATTGTTTTATTAAGTTAAGAAGCTGGTGTGAATACATTTATTCAAAAGAAACACGTCGTGATATCATTTCATAGTATATGATTTATCATATACAATCGGAATTAGTTTTAAAACAATTCTTAATCATAATTTATTGTTTACTGTACGTTGAAGATAGGTAGACGCCCTTTTTAAAACTAAAAGGCGATGGAAGTTTTTAAACCAGTAAACTGATAAAATATTCTGATGTTAAGCGTCACAGTTCATGCCTATCATGTATTTTCACAAATTTTATTTCTTAATTATTTCCCGGGAAACTGCATTCATTATTTAAAAGCTATACACGTAATCGAAT